>NC_141699.1:669959790-670009790 GCF_964263255.1 Lissotriton vulgaris
TGCCCTGACTCTTTTCTATTCATGTCTCCTCTTCATGGTAGTCATGCGCGAGTTACACCCGGCTGGGTGAGGCTTGCGCATGCACCGTGAATTGGCTGCGACACAATAGATATCCCAGAAATATGATCGACTTTAGCTGCTGCTTATAGATAAGCCACAAACAATGATTATATAAATTCATTATGCACTCGTCAACATTGTTTAGTTTATTATTTTGGTTATGGTAATCACTATTTTTCTACAGTAGCATGCACTATGGTCATATCGCTTTTTTAATTTTTTTTTACAAACAGTAGAAACTTGGTTAGAACATGAGTTATACTTAACCTTGAGGTACAAAACTAAATTAATGACCAGCAGAAGCGGAAAGGCATAACAGCATTATGTTTTGACAAAATCTGACTACAAAATTTGAGGTTGGAGTTCCAATAGAAATATTGGACCTTAGGAGGAGAATAATTAGCGTATTTTGCACATATTTATTATAGACAGGTTATTGACATTTGCTTGATTTTGCACATTTTGCGACATTTGCACATGTAATTAGAATTGTCAATAATGTATATATATAATGAGCAATGCACTTGCACTTTATTTTTCGTGTTTCTCCATTTACTCTCACATTTTCAATCATAATCAGACTTGTCATATTTATGTATTTTACATTGATTGTTGTTGCCATTAATGGTTCTCTCATGCGGGTACGTTCATAAGTATTTTTGACGTTGGTATCTACTAAAGGTATTTTACTGCTATGTCATCTATGTTATAAAAAGTTAACGCTACCATTCAGTAGCTAGAAGTATGTAAATGTAAATGTAAATGTGGCGTATTTGTATAGCACGAACAGTGACCCGGAGGCATCCCGGCGCTTGTACTCCTACCACAAGGGAACCCCTCCTGGCTTTTCCTTGTGGGGTGTCCACTCCTGGGCATCCCATGGTGAAACCAGGCATCCCTTGTGCATCGGGGGCCTTTGTGGAGACTAAGCAAGCTATTGCCCAGAGTTGCAGCGTGGGACCCAAGCCTAGAATCGGCACTGAGGCGAGAATATCCGGTCAGAGGAATTTAAGCCCGAAACCCGCCGAGGCGGGAATCGAACCCTGGTCCCTGGCCAGCGTTCTGCATCAAGGTCTGCCGCTCTAAGCATTGAGCCACACTCCTCCACAATATCTTCCATGTCCATGCTAATGGTATTCACAGGTGATACTCATTATTTATCGTCACTAGCACTTTAAAAGGGCTGTCCTACTATCAAAACGTTGTCATGTGAACAAGGCTCTGTTGAGCCGAAACGTCTTTGACAGTACCTCTGCAATAAAGGAAAAGCAAGAGCCCATTTGGTCCGTGTCCGAGTTTCATTTGTTGGCTGGCGAGACTCGTTGCAGCGCAATACGAAAGCGGTATTCCTGATATATAGCTGGTTTTTCCGAACCGGCTTACACGGGACCCTTCTCAAGTTGGTTGGTGCTCAATTGGAAGATTTTTCGAACTTGCTTTGGAGAAAATCGCAACCCCGGAAGGAGTACAGCACCTGACCCCCGCTCAACCGGAAAAGGAAAAAGCAATGACTACGGCGAACTGGTCGAAGAGGAGGCTTCTCAAGCGGAGAGCGGAGAACGCCCGGCTGGGTGAACCAAGACCCGGTGATCATAACGCGACCAAGTAAGCACCGCAATTGTATTGAGTGGGTGAGGAGTACGGCTAGCAGGCGGGTTGCGCTATCGGACATAACATAAAACGCGTAGTGCAACAGCGCTCAAAAGGAATTATCATTTAACGGCAGAGGGATGTCAGGTGATAACGTACGGGACCGGGAAACTCTGGCAGCTTCATTGTTTTCCGACAGTGCCCCCCTCCCACAAGACATCTGTGGGAGGCAGAGTAATGCAGCACTTCGGTCATGAAGGAGCTATTTAAAACATTGGAGAAAAAATCTCGCCAGGAGCAAGCGAAATGGTGGGAATCAAAGACGCTGCAGCGGTACATAGAGGTTAACCGAATACCTCGGGGGCTCAGAATTCTCACTGCTCCTACTTATGAGGATCCCAATCCTGAATTGATGAAGGAGTGGGCAGAAAGCAATCTAGAAGCATCACGGCGGCAAGTACAAATATTAATCAAGTACGCTGACATTGATAGAGCCAAATTACTGACTGAGATTGCAGCTATCAATGAGGAAATCGAGGCTCTGGGTGAGGAGGAGGAAAGAATCAGATTGGCTAAATTAATGAATGAGCGCCTAAAAAAGGAAGAGAGTAAAATCGTTGACAGGAAGGCTTACAAGTTCCAAAGAGACCTTAACGACTATGAGTTGGGGCAAATATTCACCTTTTCCCGAAAATATGATGCTTTACGAAAAGGCTTAGCTAAACCCCCACCCAAAGGTAAAAACACACGCCAACAGCAAAACAAAGAGGTATTGAGTGACTCTTCCAACTTCTCCCTTAGTTCGGACCAAGAATCAGGTTTGGATTCAGAACGCCGCAGCCAATTAGAAGGCGCCTCAAAACCATCCCCTGGCCAAGAGATTATTTTTTTATGCCAGGAAAGGCTCAAGACACTAAGATCCCATACACGGAAGGAGCAAAAAAACGAAGAACAAACTTCCGGAGACGCCAAAGATGGAGGGCGGTGAAGAGGAGGATTTCAAAAGAGGAAAAGAGGCGGGAGGGGACGGGGATCCGTCGCCCAACAGGAATAACGAGTACTACCAACCGCACTATCATTAATTTGACCTCTTTAGAATTAACAGCACAAGAGGAAGATATCCTTAAATTGGGACTCACCTATGCAACACCTCGCAATTTTGACTACCCGAAAACTAGATGCGACATCTATAAAGCAGTGAGAAAACTGAAACTCAGGAAATTCTATGCCCAAAAGAAAAACTCTGGAGAAAACCAAACGATCAACAGCGGCAATAACATCAATGCATCCCAAGGCACAAGAGTCATATCAGAACTATGGGAGACAGATGGTCGTGGCTATGATAACACGGATGATGAAAAGATTGAAACAAATGAAATAGACGAATGGGGGAATAGAACCTCATTAATCACCAATTTCAGGCCTCCTTCCACATTTTATCCCATTCTCCCGCGTGACAATCTTGATATCTTTCATGAGAATGTGGTATCTGATTTGAAAGATCTCCAAAAAAATGTGGGAAAGATCAGGAAACATTTTGACAGCCGATCACTGCAGTACACTGCACTTACCAACAGATTGAGGAAAGAGAAAGATCTGGTAGTGAGAACGAGTGACAAAGGCGGGAACGTGGTTTTGATGACCAAGGCCAACTATGATAAGGAAGCTTACATTCAGCTGAATGATCGGACATGTTATGAGCGCATCCATACTCGTGTATTAACTAATATCAAAGAAGAGTACCATCGCAAACTATCCAAATGGAAAACCGCCAAATTGATTTCAGAAGCAGAATTCAAGTACCTAAAAGTCGACAACCCCATAACACCAATCCTGTACTTTATACCAAAAGTACACAAAGACCCTCTGAACCCACCGGGTAGACCTATTATATCTGCCAGAGGTAGTCTCCTTGAACATACATCTGTTTATATTGACTATTACCTGCAAGGTTATGCACATCAATTAGGCTCATATGTACAAGATACAGGGGACTTTTTGACTAAAATACAGGATATTGAATTGTCTGCTGGTGATTGGCTGATAGCTTTGGATGTTACAGCATTATACACGAGTATAACACACAAGGATGGCCTAAATGCAGTTAGCTATTATCTGTCAAGGAGGGGTCCCGAGTTTGAAGAACATAATGTTATGCTCCTTGATATGTTGGAATTTTGTTTGGTTAATAATATTTTTTTGTTTAACCAGCAAGCATACCGCCAGTTGCAGGGAGTAGCCATGGGGGCCAGCTTCTCCCCAAGCTTTGCATGTCTCCACATGAGAGCTTGGGAGGAGTTGGTCCTTGGCTTTGAATACCAGCACTATATATGCAACAATCTGGTGGCATGGTTCCGCTTCATTGACGACCTGCTGGTCGTGTGGAGGGAAAGCCATGATGGAGCACTTGATTTCATTAACCAAATTAACAACAATGATCTCAACTTAAAATTTACTGCGACCCTTAGCCAGGAAAAAGTTACATTCCTCGACACAGAATTGTATGTCAACGGCAGCAAATTGGAATCCAGATTATACTGCAAGGCTACGGCGGGCAACAGCATTTTACATGCTGCCAGTTCGCATCCAGCACATTTGATTTCCAGCATTCCTTATGGGGAAATGCTGCGATTGAGACAAATTTGCAGCAATTCCCTAGATCTGGAACAGGCGCAAAAGGAAAGCGAATCTCGCTTCCTTGAAAGGGGTTATTCAATCCAGCTAATAAAAAGTGCCATACAGAAATCTATGGTCCTATCGAGGGATGAGCTTCTGGTAAAAAAATCTGAACGCCAAACAACATCTGTTGAGAATACTCAAAGTGAGGAAAAAACAGGGGCGAACTGTTTTAGAATAATAACTGGCTTCAACAGGCAGCATAAACAGATTCGTAAAATATGTGACAAACACTGGCCTATCGTTACCAAGGATAACGTTATAGGTAAAGATCTACCTAAAAGAGTATCACTCACTTTCAGTAAAGCGCCATCTATGCGGGACCATATAATGGTAACCAACTCAGAGCCTTATGTAAAATCCTCATGGTGGCAGGAAAAGAATGGTTTCTACAAGTGCAAAACTTGCAAAGCCTGCCAACATGGAATCAACACCAGGACTTACAGAGATGGCTTCACTGACACACAACACCCAATAAACCAAGTACTAACATGCAAATCTGAATTTGCGGTGTATGTTTTACAGTGTCCCTGTGATAAGAAGTACGTAGGCAGCACCAAACATGCTGTGCACAGAAGAATCCTCCAACACCTTCGCGCCATCAGCAATGGTGACAATACTTACCCGGTGGCTCGCCACTTTAGGGAATGTCACCAGAGCGACAACGCCAATCTTAAATATTGGGTGATTGATGCGATCATTAACAGCAGAAGGGGAGGTGACAGGGAAACCAAGTTAAGGAGGCTTGAAACCAAATACATTTTATTACTTAATACTAAGACCCCGATAGGCCTCAACATCACAGAGGATCTCTATACTTGCTTGCCCTGACTCTTTTCTATTCATGTCTCCTCTTCATGGTAGTCATGCGCGAGGTACACCCAGCTGGGTGAGGCTTGCGCATGCACCGTGAATTGGCTGCGACACAATAGATATCCCAGAAATATGATCGACTTTAGCTGCTGCTTATAGATAAGCCACAAACAATGATTATATAAATTCATTATGCACTCGTCAACATTGTTTAGTTTATTATTTTGGTTATGGTAATCACTATTTTTCTACAGTAGCATGCACTATGGTCATATTGCTTTTTTTTAAAAATTTTTTACAAACAGTAGAAACCCAGTTAGAACATGAGAGTTGTGCTTAACCTTGAGGTACAAAACTAAATTCATGACCAGCAGAAGCGGAAAGGCATAACGGCATTATGTTTTGACAAAATCTGACTACAAAATTTGAGGTTGGAGTTCCAATAGAAATATTGGACCTTAGGAGGAGAATAATTAGCGTATTTTGCACATATTTATTATAGACAGGTTATTGACATTTGCTTGATTTTGCACATTTTGCGACATTTGCACATGTAATTAGAATTGTCAATAATGTATATATATAATGAGCAATGCACTTGCACTTTATTTTTCGTGTTTCTCCATTTACTCTCACATTTTCAATCATAATCAGACTTGTCATATTTATGTATTTTACATTGATTGTTGTTGCCATTAATGGTTCTCTCATGCGGGTACGTTCATAAGTATTTTTGACGTTGGTATCTACTAAAGGTATTTTACTGCTATGTAATCTATGTTATAAAAAGTTAACGCTACCATTCAGTAGCTAGAAGTATATCTTCCATGTCCATGCTAATGGTATTCACAGGTGATACTCATTATTTATCGTCACTAGCACTTTAAAAGGGCTGTCCTACTATCAAAACGTTGTCATGTGAACAAGGCTCCGTTGAGCCGAAACGTCTTTGACAGTACCTCTGCAATAAAGGAAAAGCAAGAGCCCATTTGGTCTGTGTCCGAGTTTCATTTGTTGGCTGGCGAGACTCGTTGCAGCGCAATACGAAAGCGGTATTCCTGATATATATATATATATATATATATATGCGCTAAAGTGTACAGGGGCATTATAGGTAGGACATAGGATTGTAAATCCTTAGATATTCATTTACTAAATAACCATAGGTCACAGGGACGTTATAGTTCAGATTTAACACACACAAAACCATAGAACTTTAGCAGTTATAGTTATCTCAAGTAACTATAACTTGTGCCCAAAGTTAAAAATAAGTCATGACCCGGCCTTGGACAGTTTTCTCATCAACAATTTCACTGCAAATTTTGCAGTGATATTATCAATGATGCCATAGAAGATGTCAAAACTGATTAAATATGTGGGGTAATTAGCAGCGCATGGCGAGGACACAAGTTATAGTTACCTTTTGGCACAAATTATAGTTACTTGAGATAACTATAACTGTTAAATTTCTCTGGTTTTGTGTGGATAACATGTGAACTCAACTATAACGTCCATTTGACCTTTGATTTTTTTCATTTAAATTTCTAGCTTTCTGCCAAATTTGGTACAATTCCGTCCAGTGGTTCAGCTGTAGAACCTTTCTTTTTTCACTCAGGTTTAGAAGCTGGCAAAAAGCTGCTAAAGAAACGGTCATCCATGCTCTTATGGTATCTAGATTGGACTATGCCAAATGCATTGTATGCTGGCATCCCTGGCTTCTGATTGAAGAGGCTTCAGGTGGTCCAAAATACGGCAGCCAGACTTCTTCTTGATATCCCTATTAGAAGTAGTGAGAGACAACATCTGCGCTCACTTCACTGGCTTCCCGTGGCTGAACGGGTCAAGTTTAAATCACTAGTTATCGACCACTGTGCTTTCCATGGACCGGGCCCTAACGACCTCCAGAAGCAGTTCTCCTTCTATGCCCCGGTGAGACAACTGCGCTCTATGTCTCAACTTTTAGCCCAGGTTCCTTGCTTCAAATGCCATAGGCTGGTTGGCTGCTCTTTCGCCCTGAAAGCTTCCTTGGCATCAAACGCCCTCCCATTTGCTCTTCTAAACATTCAAGACCCCTTGGCTTTTAGGAAAAATCTGAAAAAGTATCTTTTTGTGTAGTGTTAGCTCTTTCGCCCCTTTTGGTTGGCGCAGGGACACTCTTTGGAGTATCTGTGCGCACTACAAAAAAAAAAACATAACATAGTTGTCCAAAATCTCCCTGGGACATTGCATGGAGAAAACGTGTTTTGGGCCCCCCCCCCCTTTTCCTCAACTCCCACTTGACTGATCAAACCACAACTTTGATGACAGCAGCTGCAATGACCAGTACAATAGTCTTGAAAATGTCGTGATGATTCGTCAAACGGGGACAAAGTGACAAAGTTATTAGCAAAACAAGAAACACTTCATCTATGGAAACTAGGTCCTAACTATAACTGCCTACAGGTGTGATAAAAAGATTGTTTTTTAAAATCGTAGAAATTCACAGGTAAAAACAAAGGTTAAAGTAACATTTTAGTTAGTTGAATATGTCTGTGACAACATTAATGTTTTGAACACAAAAAAGGACATACATTCACCATTTTTAGTAAGCAGCACTACCTATAACTTGCACCTCCGCCATGCACTGCCTTTGACCTTACATATTACATCACTCATCACATGTTGTATGACATCATTTATGTCATCATTGATGACATCCCTAGAAAGGAGCAGGGGTGGATACACTTTTTATTGGAAAGTTTTGTGAAGATTCATCAAACTGGGCTATATTCATTAGTAAACCAAACAACGCTCTTTCTATGGAAAAGCAGACCAAAGTCGCCACTAGGAGATGAAGATATTTAACCCCTTCGATGCTGGTGACGGAACCATTCCGTCATCAGTCATGGTTGAGCTGTGCTGATGACGGAATGGTTCCGTCACGACCACACCTGTTCTGCATTGTCCAGCACAGGGGAGGAATTCAATCAGCAGCCAAGGCGATAAGTATATTCACTTCACTTACAAGTGTGAGGCTACTGAGGTCCCTTTAAAGATATTTTCTGGTTACAGCCTCTGAGACATATCCTTGCAATTCAACCCTGTTGCAGACCACCTAGCTTCAGTTTCTCACTCTGCAATTATTATAAACTGTAGTTGAAAAGAGAAAAAAACACACCTTTGCAAAACCACAGGCAAAGGATCCATTTTGAGAACAAATTCACTGGGTACTATCGTTTTTTAAATTCACTGCTGAAATCCATATAAAAACTGCTGCAAGACCAGGACAATGAGCTCCCCAGCACGAAAAGGTTGGTTGCTTCCCAACAACATAATCATGCTTTGAGAACTTCAATAGCATAAAGAGAATGGCATACTGTGCAAGACTGTACATCCTGAATACCTTTAGTGGCAAAAATACTCCCAGTCCACCATATTCTACTGCTAACAGAATCAGACCAGGGTGACTTCATGAAATACTGTAGCTTACTCAGGGACTTCCTTTAATTAGGGTGTACCATAAGCGCGATGGCCTGTTTGGAGAAGGTAACACGTTCTTAGACATATCTCATATGTTCTATGACACTTTTTGATGCAGAGTGTAAGTATTTCTAAAGTGTTCAAATATTGTAGGGTTTCAGATATCCCTCATTCTATTATGGATGGGATTTTTCAGGTCACCATTAGATATGTGATTGTGGGAATCAAATCTCGACTGACCTCTCAAGACAAGGGGTGTCAAACATATAGAGATCTTCTTACTTAAAGTGTACCATACATGCAAGAAGTGGGTCAGGCATACAATATGTGAGACTATCTAGATTGGGAGACAGTGGTATGTTCAATATGGGCCTGGGAGGCATCTGGGGGTCTGTTAAAAACATGTTGACAAACCTTTTTGAGCCAATCGAATAAGCTACTTTTAGCATATGTGGATTTCTGAAAATGGCAAGTTACACGTCTAAAAGGAAAGCATTATTAAATTGAAGAGTGTGGCAGTCATGTAGAATCCTTTCTAATCTGACTAATATTCTCAACATGAGATATTTTACCCCAGAGAACACTTCCTCAGAAGATAAGGCAGACTTCCTCCAGCCTTTCTATATCAGCTTAGACCAAACAACAATGATAATGTCCACAAAAATTAACTAGATCGGAGAATCAGTTATTCAAATGTTTTTAAACTTGGGTGCCAGCTTTCCAAAGTCCTGTCTTCTTAAATTGGCATAGGACCTCCGGGGAAACCCCAAACAAACATCTTTCCACTCCCAAGTTCCTTCACCAAAAACTGGCCATTAAAGACAATCCTATAGATATGGCACTTGTAAACCACCAGGTAGCTGTTTGGGAAAACCTAGGCGTTTCAAGAAGTTAGTGGGTCTATTTGGATAAACGTCCATTCACAGATAAATTACTTACTTGGCTTCTCCTTTTGCTTTTTGTGATACATTAACAGGTAAGCTGTTTCGCTGCAATGGAAACAAACAATTCTTTGGTTATGAGAGGATATTTTTACTCTTAGAATCTTGCTTGATTTCGAAATTAGAAAACATGACTGCAATGATTTTTGTAAATTCTATTAACAGATACAGATGCTACACAATTGTCAAAACACATTTATTTATTGGGGCTGTCTGGTTATTGCAAATCAATGATGTCAAAGTTGTATAATTGCACACAGAAAGTAGATTATTTTGTACCCACCCAAAAAAAAATGAGCTTGGTGGGAAAAGGTGTCAGTGTAAAATGTTATGTCACATGTGATGGGATTTGAGTGACCACTGATCTCCAAATTGCACAAATCATCCACAGGACTCCCAAACCATATGCACGGCCTTGCTTGCTATGCTGCCTTTATATCTCCAACCTGTAACTTATTTCTGAAATACACACTTAAAAATTTAGGAAAAACACATTCTAGTTATATATATTGAGGTTGCTCCGATTAGCGAGTCATTCATAAGCCTGTTTTTGCTTGCTGTGGTTAGAAGATGCAAGCATTTTATTGGTGAGGAAAAACCACGCAGTTTAGACAAGTGCCAACAGTGGGTATAATTAAAAAAAAGAAAAAGTACTAAAACCCCCTTTGCAAAAACACAAAGAATATTTCAGATGTGAAACTTCCAAAATGGTCATGCAAATTCATGCATCAGACTCGTGAATGTCTTATTCAGATAAAAACTGACTGAGTTCCCTATACTGTCCGATTTAAAATTGTTTGTTTAACTTAAAATCAATATGGATGCTTTAAAGTGAGATAGTGTGTTGCACAAGGTTACACTGACTTTGAAAAAATCAATGCATTAAACTCCTATCTTGCTCAAATTTTGAATGTGTCTCAATCAAAAACATTTTACTAAACCTTACAATAGTAACACTACATACAATACATAATTGGGAGGAAAATAGTACTAAATATTATTACATTAAAATATATATGGTAGAATGGGGTCATTACTGCATTTTTGATACCTGAAACAAATTTTCATTTATAACGCTTGATGGTCATAGACCTTTTAAGATGGGCCTGCTATTCTTGCAAACTAATGGGAGATATTGTTTGTTTTATGGTGGTAGAAACCTACCCTCCTTCAGCCTCAGAAAGTGGAAGAAAGCACCAAAGGAATTGTTTAGATGAATCAAACTCACTAACGTTTAGGGAAAAGCAAGTGTACAAGCAAGGCTTATGTGCAGCTAATGTCAATAATGGCTTCAAAAATCACCAATGCTTTGTAAAACATCAGGCAAAAATAATTTTCTAGTTTTTTGTCACGGACAGTAGTTACAGACAATTTGTGTTTTCTTAGTACATCTAGACCTGGAACAAGAAATGCCATTTTGCACAACCTCAGAACACATCTGCACTTTCTCTCGGAACATAAACATTTGCTATCACACTACTGTCCAGAGTCTGGGATAGGAAATACATCTTTGTATTTGAATGCCATCAGTTTAGTTTTAGCAATTGAGATTAATCAATGCTCCCTCAGTGCCAGGAGCAGGATGGAATCCATCTTAGTAGTCTCATAGTAGTTGTTTTCAGTGACCGCATAGATTTGTTTGAAAGCAGATCTTTCCAAGCAATGTGCCTAAAAAGAAAGTTTTCCATTGATTTGTAATTAATGAGTCCCAAAGGTTCAGGGAATTTTTTTAAACGGGTTTAATATATGCCCCTTGAATACTTTTGGTAAGGCTATAGTCTATAAAGAATGATTAATTATGGCCATGGCCATAATGGTTGCAGAGCTTTTGAGGAATATGGCTTTGACAATGTCAGCCCTGCAAACACCCAAAGATGAGCTTGATGATTCACAGGCTACTGGTGTGATGGGAAAGTCTTCTCTGGTATGAGGTTTGAAGAGGAGTAGTTTTAGGCCTGTTTGGTTTGCAGTAATTTTTGGGGGACTTGCACTGTACTTATGCCTGAGCTAAGTTTCAAGGTCATTTGCACTTTTGATTAAAAGTTTAGCCAGATCAGCGTAGTTTCCGAGAATGAGTCAGTCATAGAATTTATCAATGATTTTATGCAGTTCTTTTGCTGGGAATGAATCAACAAGTTAATGAGGTGATGTGAAATCCGGGATTCCTTTCTGCATTCTTTACAGATGCCTTGTAAACTGTGAATTGGTATTGGAGAGCAAGCCGTCCATTTTCCAGAGTCATTTATAAGTATCTTTATTTGATGTTAGTGATTTTCCTGTTAAATTGTTTTAGCTAAAAAACGTTATACATTCATTATTATCATGCAATCTAGGAACTCTGAATATTTTGTTGTGTGGACCTTGATAATAAATGCATTAATGGAAAAATTATATTTATGGACAGTTGTCTCGGATAGGGGCTTCGCTCTTCTCTTGAGGGAAAACTTTTTTCTTGCCCATTTATTATGTTTGTCGTTGGCCAAGAACTTTTGATTTTACTAAAATGTATTATATAATATATTTACTTAAAAAGGCTTTCAGTCACCTCTCTTCGTCCATTGGTCTGCTGTTTTGTCATTCACAGTTTGCATCCGCTCTCTACAGCACACAGAATGGGGCCATGGGTCAGCCGACTGAAGCCACTAGCCAACTTCACTTTAAGTGACTACATTTTGCTCTTTCACAAGGAGCAAATCTGCACAGAAGGTAGTTTCCTTTAGTGCCAGAGGTGTTGTTTTTACTTTATTATTGCTTTAGTGTCATGCTTAGAAACTGATGTGGTAGCAGGACACTTTTGATGTGAGGCACATTCAATCTTAATGTTTTTTGTCTACTGCCAATGCTTCTGTAAATCCATTTTGGAGTGGACTTTGTTTATTTACCGCACTGCTGCTATTTCACAGCAAACCATATTGTGTCTATTTAAAACTGTTTTGCATTAAGTTATGCCTTCATTCTTTCTTGCCTTCTTTTCCTTCTTGTTTCCTGGTTTCTTTCTTTCTTGCCTTCTTCGTACCTACCTTCTTTCCTTTTTCTGCCCTTCTTTCTTTTTCTTTCTTTCCTTCTTTCTTGTCTTCCTTCCTTTTTTCCATATTTGTCTTTCTTTCTTACCTTCTTTACTTCTTTCTTGCCTACTTTCTTCCCTTCCTTTTTTCTTTCTTGTCTTTTGTCCTTTCCTTCTGTCTATTTTTTCTTTCCTTCCTTCTTCCTTTCTGTCCATCTTTCTGTCTTCCTTCCTTTTCTGGTCTTCTTTCTTTCTTTTTGATTCTTGTCATGTTTGTTTCGGTTATATGATGTTACAACGCATTCCGTTGCAACGCATGCCTTTTCCACGCATGCGTTACAACGGAATGCCATTACCACGCATATGGTTTACCACAAAAATGCCTTTACCACGCATAGTTTAACAACTTTTTTCGTTGTTTAACTATGCATGATATTGGCATTTTCATGTTAAACCGACTGCATGATTGATTATGTAGTTGAAATCCATACATGTTTTTTTAATTATGCCTAACCTAATACATTATTATAATTTTAAAATGTACTTACATGTTCTTTCGACGGTATTCTCCTTCTTCTAAGTGGTCCTTTCTCTATTTTTGATGGAGTACGTAGACGCACGTACGTAATCACGTCTGTTAGGGAGGCTCTTTCCATGAAGGACAGAGGCACAGAAGAGCGTGTTTAAGGTAAGTTTTTTTTTTGTTTTTTTTTAAACCCTCTCGTTTGTTTGCTTTTTTGGGGGGGGAACCCCCCCCCCCCCCCCCTACTTTTTTTTCCTACCTTTAACTCACATTCCTTTACTACGTTTTTCGTAGTAAAGGAATGCATGGTAAAGGTTATAGTGGTAACCACGCATGCGTTGTAAGGCATGCGTGGTTAGTGCATTCGTGGTAAAGGCTTCGTTGTAGTGGCTGTTTCCCGTTTGTTTCTTTCCCTTTTTTCCTACTTTTTTGCCTGGTTTCTTGCAATTCTTCTTTTATTCATTCTTTCTTGACTTCTTTTGTTTCTTTATATTTCCTTGTTTCTTCCCTTCTTTTATCCTTTGTTTCTTGCCTTTTTTCGTTGTTTCTTTCCTTTATCTTTTGTGCCTTCTTTCTCAAAGGCAAAGGGCTAGCAACCAGTGCTAGACCGATTGGCTTTTTTGCGTCTGTGTTAGCCAAAACCTTTTCTCTTCTACCTCTATTATGAGTATAACATAGTTACTTTTAGGGGTTTTCAGCCAGGCTTCATCCATTGGTTTTGTGGCTGTGTCACTCACATTTTTTATCCACCCACTCCAGAATGAGCCAAAAGGCAACTCTTCTGCCCATTTTAGTCATTGGCTGAATTTACAATTAGTTACGGCATACTGTCCTTTCACAGGGAGCACATCCACATATCAAGTTGTTATTTTGCAGTGCCAGGGGGTTCTTTGGTAACGTTTGCTTTCTTGAGACCCAAAAAGCATTTTTTGCCTTCAGCTAATTATTAATTTTAATTGATGAGGGCCTAGCAGCTTCCCGATCAATAATGTTTTGCAAAAACCATGAAAAAACAAAACAAGAAATGTCTTGGCTGGCGGCCAATGCGACCTATTGGCTTTGCCAATGCTTGTTAATTTTTTAGATGTACCGAGGAAGTACACTGAAAATGAAGAACCATCCTGCGATTATCTGAGGCTCATCTGTAATTATACAATGAGGTTTAATAATTTCAATATTCGAATATGCCTGGTAAACACACAGCTAAACAACACTGCAGAATGGTGGAGGTGGTCTGTATGTGAAGAACACTTAAAGTCACATTGTATTGTCTGGCATATTATTCAACCAGCCTGCCATGGTGCAAAGAAATAAATGGTATTCCATTAGGGTCAGCAAAGTCATTTACATTTTCACTTTAATTTTTATGTCCTAAAAAACGTTTAGGCTGGCTACCACTTCCCTTCAAGTTTTGTGGTCCTGGAATCTGCTGCCTGAAAACTCTAACTACATCACTCCTTTCCCGATGAAAATCCAATTGATCCCCTAGTCAGCTTGCACCATCTTAAAAACTAGCTAGTTTATCAACAGAGCCATCATGATCATCAGCCCCCCTTTATGGCTGACAATCTCAACACCACTGGTCGTACTTGGTTCTCCCATAGTTAGAACAATGTCAGGCTCGAGATGAAAGAGCGCAAAATGTAAAAGTATGGTTAGAAGCCTTCTTTTGCCTACATAGTCAGGTGGTGCAAATGTTAAGACCCACATTTACCCTGCAGACTCCCATATCCTGAAAGAGCTGGGTAGCATGTCACCAAGTTAACAATTCATATATGTCAGTACTCAAAGTGTTGGATACAAAAGAATTTATGATAGCTGAATAGGTTAAAAATGAAACACTCCCTTATTGGCTCCAAGGTAGGCTGAAGAGCAATTCTAAAACCCAAAGCCAGTAACACTGAAATGATAGGCTCTACATTTCTCTTCAAGATACTAAATAACAGTATCATAAAAGGTCCCAGGCCCCTCTCCCACACCTATAGGAATGAATGTATCTTTTTGTTTCAACTTGCCTAAAAAACAAACCAGCAAGTCTTATGTAATGCTATGTAGACAAGACAACTCAAAGACAACAGTAAACAAGGACAAGACTTCTAAAACAGTGCAACCAAACATGCTACAACTGAGGAACTCCGAGTCAGAATGACCTATCCTAAGACCCCCACTCTCAAACTATACAACAGAGAAGGCCCTTTAAGCTGCTCTGTGTAATGCAGGTGGCTTGTTGGTCAGCAGAATTCTAGTGGAATAGCATCACAAAATAATAACTTGTATCTGAAATCACTCAGATGTCTGAAATAGACCCATCTATGAGGGTCTATTCCTAACAGTAAAGAGTGTACAACAGGCAGTTTTAGTACTTCTGTGAAATATTGTTATAAATAGTTTATGACTGATCAGCTCTGCTATGCCTTTCAGATGGTAGTGATTAAGACCTAACAATTTAACTCCATGCTACTGTACATATGCAGTGATATGTTGATGTGCAACAACATAACAGTAAGTTGAGAATAATTTCTTCAATATCTATTCCTTACTGGTTGATTTTCAAGAAACCATCAGCAAATAGTATATTGCAGATGCAAAGTCAGGTATATCTGTGTTCCACGATACAACATCTCTCCGCTACACTTAGTCAATTACAAACCAAAATAAAAAACAAGCATTGGAAATGCAATAGGTCTCGCAGCATTAGAGTTAGTGCTTTTAGAATTGTTTATGGTTTTTTTTTGTAAATCTTTAGCATTTTTGTTTCCTGTAGCCAATGCTAAAGAATTACAAATAAAAAAAGCCATAAACAATTCTAAAAGCTCTAACTCAAATGCTCCGAGACCTATTGCACTGTGTGAGGGTGAGGGGTTGAGGGTGAGTGAGGGTGAGGGTGGGTGAGGGTGAGTGAGGGTGAGTGAGGGGTTGAGGGTGAGTGAGGGGTTGAGGGTGAGTGAGAGTGAGGGTGAGTGAGGGTGAGGGTGAGTGAGGGTGAGTGTGAGTTAGGGTGAGGGGTTGAGGGTGGGTGAGGGTGAGGGTGAGGGGTTGAGGGTGAGTGAGGATGAGTGAGGGTGAGTGAGGGGTTGAGGGTGAGTGAGGGTGAGTGAGGGTGAGTGAGGGAGGGTGAGTGAGGGTGAGTGAGGGTGAGTGAGGGTGAGTGAGGGTGAGTGAGGGTGAGTGAGAGTGAGTGAGAGTGAGGGTGAGTGAGGGTGAGTGAGGGTGAGTGAGGGGTTGAGGGTGAGTGAGTGAGGGTGAGGGGTTGAGGGTGAGGGGTTGAGGGTGAGGGGGTGAGGGGTTGAGGGTGAGTGAGTGAGGGTGAGGGGTTGAGGGTGAGTGAGGGTGAGGGGTTGAGGGTGAGTGAGGGTGAGGGGTTGAGGGGGAGGGGTTGAGGGTGGGTGAGGGGTTGAGGGTGAGGGGTTGAGGGGTTGAGGGTGAGTGAGGGGTTGAGGGTGAGTGAGGGGTTGAGGGGGAGGGGTCGAGGGGGAGGGGTTGAGGGTGAGTGAGGGTGAGTGAGTGAGAGTGAGGGGTTGAGGGTGAGTGAGTGAGGGTGAGGGGTTGAGGGTGGGTGAGTGAGGGTGAGGGTTTGAGGGTGAGGGGTTGAGGGTGAGTGAGTGAGGGTGAGGGGTTGAGGGTGAGGGGTTGAGGGTGAGTGAGGTTGAGGGTGGTTGAGTGAGGATGAGTGAGAGTGAGGGTTAGTGAGGGGTTGAGGGTGAGGGGTTGAGGGTGAGTGAGGGTGAGGGGTTGAGGGTGAGTGAGTGAGGGAGAGGGGTTGAGGGTGGGTGAGTGAGGGGGAGGGTTTGAGGGTGAGGGATTGAGGGTGAGTGAGGGTGAGGGGTTGAGGGTGAGGGGTTGAGGGTGAGTGAGGTTGAGGGTGGTTGAGTGAGGATGAGTGAGAGTGAGGGTGAGTGAGGGGTTGAGGGTGAGGGGTTGAGGGTGAGTGAGTGAGGGTGAGGGGTTGAGGGTGAGTGAGGGTGAGTGAGGGTGAGTGAGGGTGAGTGAGGGTGAGGGGTTGAGGGTGAGTGAGGATGAGTGAGAGTGAGGGTGAGTGAGGGGTTGAGGGTGAGGGGTTGAGGGTGAGGGGTTGAGGGTGAGTGAGGGTGAGGGTGAGTGAGGGTGAGTGAGGGTGAGGGGTTGAGGGTGAGTGAGACAACACAAGGACAGGAGGAGTCACAAATAATTTTCAGCCTTGACCCGTGACCTCATCAGGAGTCACGCGCTTTTGGCACTTACATGTCATGTGAGGTTATGCTGTTTTATATTGCGAATTGCTCCCTCTTAGCTTTGGCTCTGTCTCACTTTCGAGTATGTAACCATAGCACATCACAATGTTCATTCTTTTTTCAGCATACTGTAAGGGTTTGAGCTCTGTATCTACTATTACCTTATTTGCATGCAAAGTGAAAAGTAACAAAAGGCCATGTTGTGAAATCCTTTGAAAGATCTGCAAAAGTTTAATTATTTAAATGAACCATAATCCCTTGAATGCCCCATCATGCAAGAAGCTGTGAACACTGTGCTCAACTTTCAGTTTGCATTAGTGTACGGTTATCATTATTTCTCTCGCTGTTCAGTATATCAAAAGTATTCGCTCTTGTGGCACAAGCATTTGTATGCTGATGTGCATGATTGCTTTTAATGAGCATAGAATGTTTTGATGCACACATACAGGTCTACTGGTGCCGAGGCCTGATGCTTCGAAGGTGCTCCGTTGAATCCCAAAAACTGGATGAACTTACCTGCCCCATAGAATAGTACAGTTACACAAAGCTCCTTAACCAATACTTCAAGTGTGTCATGGGACCCCAGTGTAAAGTAGCAGTGAGCCAGGAAGAGGTTAGGTGAGTAGTCCGGCCAGTGCAGCAGAATTACATAATTCCAGTGTCCCTGACTTTAGACAATCGTTTTCACTGCCTCACATAGATGTGCAGGAAGCAAAATGAGCAGGAAGGCAAACAAGTTAGCATAACCTGGAGTGCACAGCATTACATAATCAATATTCTGAGAACAAAGTAAAACGTTTTATTTTTAAAACAACTTTTGATTTTGTGTTTTAACAGTGTCTGCCTCAACCCTGGTCAGTTCATAGCATTGCATTTCTCACTGAGTGATATATATGATTGTTGGGCAGATTTCTTTTAAAGTTCATAAACATTTCTGAGTGCGTGTATGTGTTTATATGAGTGCATGCTGGTGTATACATTTTACTTCTGCGTTTACAGAAATGGAAGAGGGCACATATCTTGATATTAACATTTATTTGTTATTCAAACGTATTTGCGTTTAAAGCTTTTAGCAGTATCTTGTGGTATTGGCGGGGTATGCCAGGGAAGCCTGCCTTTCTAAATTCTGAGATAGGGAAGGCCAGGAACGGAGCGCGCCTCCGCGAGACTATAAAAGCGTGCAGCGCGGGCCTTCTGATGCATGCTGCTTTCAATCTGCTGCGTGCCGGCGGGAGGCGCTGGAACAAAGTAAGATGGAGAAAAGATAATGCTGAGAAATTATAGAATAGTTGTGACCTCCGCGCGCGGGCTGCAAATCCAAGACATAGATTTCACTAAGCATTCCTGCTGCGTTCCCCGGCAGAGTTCAGTTGTCATAAAAGGACAGGAGTCTGCGGTAATGGCGGCGGCGGATGATGGACACTTCACGTTGGGTGTCCACCACACAGGAGTTGGGGGTGCGGGGAAGGGGAGATTACGTAATGATCATGACGTCCACAGGTCACAACTTCCACGGGCTGTGGCTAAACCCTTTGTCGAGGCTTTCCAGGCCAGATAAGAAGTAGAATAAACGTGAATGGGGGGAGGAGGGAGGAGAAATGCGTCTCGGCCGGAGCAGGGGGCGGAGCAGGGAGAGCGGGCTTTGGAATGTAATTGACACGGCCGGCCGGTCGTGAAACTGAAAGCATGGCCGGCCGGCCGTGAAAGCCTTTGATGCGGCAGGGGAAATGCGAGACGGCGGGAAGGGGAGGGGGCAGAGCGGGTAAACAAAGACGGACGTGCACGCGCTTTTAAGCTCAATGCACATGCGCATTGAGCTTAAAAGTCACGGGCACTGCAAGGAATCGCCACGATTCCTTGCAGTGGATAAAGAGTGGATAAGTCCCAATACTCTCGCTTGCTCGATGCGCATGCGCATCGACAGGCGAGACCTAAAAATAAGAGGGGTCTCCTAAAACTCTGGAGAATGAGCCTTTTTCACTTAGGAGAGCTCCTTCATTACCACAACAAAAGACAGTTACACTGCCTAAGTCTTTTCCATGCTTCATGTGATAGTCCACCACATTTCAGAATTTTTAAGTACTATCCATCCTAAGTTTGAAATATTCTCTGAATCCAATGGTTTCACCATTTTTCTCTTACTCAAAAATAAATACAATAATCAAATAGGTCAAGTATGTTTCCATTGGTTTACTCCATTTTTAATTCATGGCATTTACCTCAGGTGTGATCTCCATGATGTGTTCTTTAAGTCCATATTCTTGGATAAGCTACACTTTAGCAGTGTACAGTTCTCCAAATTCTTTCTAGTGATATCTTAATTGCCCTCTTTAACCACACTGCTTCTGGTTTCCCCCAATGCTGTTCCTCAATTCAAAGCAATGATCTTGGCATTGATGCTGCCCATTACTTGGACATATTAATTTATTTACAGCTTTAAGTCCGTATAACCTCTGTTTATCCTTTTTTCCAGATTCTTGGTTTTCATAAAAACTCTATTTAATTTCTCTTCTTTCTCATTTTAATCTGTTCGCATGGAAAACTCACTTGTTGAGATCAAAGATCTGTGTAAGATGCCCCTTCATGAGAAAGGGCATTCCCTTCTCCAAGAACCAAAGGTACAGTTCCACTCTAACTTAGTAAATAAGTTACTTTTTTGCACACCTGACTCTGCAAGGAAAGAGAGTTCAGCAGTGAAGACATACTCCAGTAAGCAGTAAATAATTTGAAACTCAGATACTTTATGAATAAAATATACTCAATATTCTCAATGTCAATCAGAGTTACATCATTGAAAGAAATAGGGCATTCTTACATGTACGGAAGTAGGACACTCAGAATTAGGAAACACAATAAGAAGAGAGGGCCACATTGCTTCCTGATGTGCATTTACAATGGTATGTTAGGACTGTGGGCTCTGATTATGTTTGAACGTTCTTTACTGACATCACAGCAGTCAAGTATCCTATGGCGTCACTAAAAGGGACTTCACATCCCAGCCACCACTACCCCAAGAGGAGGGGCTTGACTCCTGCTGCCTCCAATTTGCTGCCTATGTGCTATAAAGCGCCTTCTGACCACCCGTTAGCACCAAGAGACAGGGCAGGACCATCCCATTGGTCTGCTGTGATAATTTGACTACCTAGGTTAAGACATATTGTTTATCCTCACTGTAAGTACCCTGGTTTATCTTCTTGCTTACACCCTCGATTATTGGAACTTCTTATCTGACCTTAAATTGATATTGGATGTGCGGCATCCTGAGAGCAGATTTCCTTCTCTACCTGTGCCCGTGGTTTTTGCCTGTTAAGTCTCAAACTCTCTGCAACGGCTCTGTGAACTTTATACGATGCTAGCTCTTAGCAGAGTGGCCGTTTTGGCCTATTACGGGGAAATGCAATGCAACTGATGCTCTCCAGGGAAAAAAGGTCAAAAACCATAAATCTGCTACCATTCCATGCTCTGATGACCCTATGGACATTTAATTGTGAAGGATATAGACAATTTAATAGAAGAAGTAGAAAATCTTTTGGGAGGAGGTGACCCCAGTAGCCATCAATCGAGGCAACCGCCGAAGAAAGTACAGTCTATTTTTTTTTTAATGGAAGGCTAATGCACTTCAGACCTCACAGGCTCAAGCAAGCTCAAACCCTGTTTCTGGTGTGGTCACAAGAGCCGACGTGTGTGAGAGCGACCCAATTATCACCTCACCGCAATCTGTACTTTATGATAGCGTATCTGTTCCTGTGCCACTTCCTCCTTCGATTATATGTGTAAACAGGTTTTTTGCTACTTTCGAGCCCCATCTGCTTCCGGGTTCTTTAGAGGGCCCTCCAAAATTTGCTGAGGCTCTTCCTCCACCTACCTCACACATATCCCCTTTGAACGTAGTTGTAATGGTAGATAATGTTTGGGAGGGAACTAGGCTCTGTTCATGTAGCTGGCATTTTGCAAAATTTCCAGGCAGAGGTGTTTGAATTGAGATCCAAGAGCTCAAGATATTGAGTACAAAAATTGGAGAGCTCAGACCTCTCGTCAAGCCTCCCCTTACTACTAACATTACCCAAGGGGCCGCTTACCGTGCCTACACCTAATTGATAAAACAAATGGCGAGATAAACCATAGTGCTCTGAAACCATGTGTTTCCCATCATATTCCTTCCCGCTCTAAAGACTTACCTCTTATTGGGCCTCTGGGCACGATCCCTAATACGATCTAGCGTCTCTTACATGGAAAAGGTGGGACAGAAGGGCCCAATACGGCTTAGATCTAACAGGGGGTCGAGATGAGCCTCATCCTAAATCAGCAATGACTCAGCCGTCAGAAAAAACACTATTGTTACACAAGGTAACAGTCTCTACACTATAAAACAAAGTGTTTGAAAACGAAGAGCCCCTGATAAGTAAACGCATACACCACATACGGTCAGTCTACAATTGCCGTTCCGTGAGAGATCACATGACTAGTCCCCTAGGGTTTGCTGCCTTGGAACTAGAAAATGTAGTCCCAGCCCAGTTTAGGGATGAAATGTGGCAGTTCAATTTTGTATAAGTTAATAGGGACCTCTTTAAGCTGCTAGGGGAGAGCTCTGTGCACAGGCATGAACCTGCCCTTTCCACTCCCAACGTCTGAGCGCACTTAGTATAACAAACCTTGCAACAACAAGAAAAACTAGCTACGCCTAGCTCTTGTCTGTGGTGATTCCACCCTGATACGTGCAAAAAGGAAAGAGTATAAGCTCATTCAAAGGAGAGCACGCAAGGATTGGAAGAAACACATATAAGGGAGAATGTATTAAAAGCTGCCGCCTATACTGATAATAGGACATTTTGGAAGCTAGTAGCCAATGGGGATCAATGATCAGTTAAGCTCTTGGCCGACTCCATCTCTCCTGCAATATGGCATTCCCCCTTTCTGGACCTTTACAAACTGGAGTTGGACGTTGATGGAACACTAGAGCTAACAGATGACAATCTATCCCCAAGCTCATTAAGTTGGAGCTGAGTGAGACCACTACTCCAATAAAAAACATAGCAAGGGACAGCGGGCAAGCAACCGATGGAATCCCAGGCGATCTCTCTCTCTAGCAGACATTGACAGCTGGGAATCACATTTTAATATGGTATCCAATTCAATCATCAAGGGGCCTTGTAGCTGGAAGGCACCTGAAATTGTCCCCATTCACAAAAAGGGCCCACTAGATTCCCTTTAAACTACAGGCTGATCAGTTATATTGATGTTGCCCAAAAAGTCTTTGCGTGGCAAATCCTAGGGATTGACCAGGCCTTTATGTTCCTATTAATATACTGGAAGATAGTACTCCTCCAATAAGGGTGCCGGTCTTTGTCGACTTGAAGTCTGCATTCGATATCACTCAAAGAGGAAAGCTGTGGGAGGTTCTTAAGAATAAAGGGGTTCAACCTGACCTCCCCAGGATGTTCTGGTTCGTCTACATGAGTATACATATGCACAAGTTAGATTAGGAAGGGGCGGGGAGCTGAATGAACGAAAACCCATCCAAAATTGAGTGTGTCAGGGATTTGTCCTTACCCTGACCCTATTATCTCTATATTTTAATGATGGCACTTTGTTTAGAGGATATCCAAAATTATGCCTCTCAACTGGCAGTTCACAAGATTCCCCTCTTACTATTCAGTGATGACACCCTTCTGATATCAGAGACCCAGAGTGGCCTTCAACTTCTAGTGGACATGTTTCCGGCCTTTTGCAGCAAGTGAGGGTTGGTGATCAATCACTCCAAGACAGAGTTTATGGTCATCAGCCAGCATAAGTCTTTTAGGGGCTCGATGACCCTGGGAGGCAGACTGCTAGACAGGGTTACTGAGTTTATGTACCTGGAGATCAAGCTAACTAAATCGATGTTCTTGTTTGCCCCAGGTCGAGAGAAGTAGTCTGAATCTTGCCCAACACTCCACTGCTGTCCTAAGATTGTTTAAGGCCTCCCGAGCCAGGATATTGCCTGCCCTAAAAGTGTACAGAGCTAAGGCCGAGGGCAGAGCACTGTGCGGGGCTGAAGTATGGGGCATAGCTAACCATGCTCCATTGGGGGTGGCTGAGAATACGTTTATAAGAGCCTTAACCAACCTCCCGAAAAGCACTCCATTGATCCCACTCAGACGTGACCTGGCTTAGAGCCCATGACTCATAAGGCCCAACTAAGACCACTCTTGTTGTGGCGACGGCTTAGGCACTCGCCTGACCTGGAGGATTTTATAGCTCCTTTCAGGGCGTAGCCTCTTATGATACGTCAGTACAATTTAAAGGAGCTGTGCGGGAAACTCTTGAGTGGAGGGAGGCAGCTCTACATTCCATGTGAAAACAGTGCCCAGCAGGCAGATCCAGTGCGGGATGCACTAGTCATTTTGAACACTGGCTGGTGCATACTTCAAATGGGACACCATGCTAAGAAGCTTCTTAGAGAGACAAGCGCTTCTCCAGTTTATTTGCAGTTTTTCAGATTTTTGGTAAATGGAGAGGTGGCTGAAACCTCTGCATTTTCTCATTAACAACATTGTGCCCCCTTTCACTGTCCTTTATTGTGGTTAAAATGGGGTGCCGCTCGTGCAGCGTGACAACTGTGGACTCTGCTTCTGGCCATTTTAGGGGCACAAACTGTAGCGGAGCCCTGTGACAGACCTTCATAGTGACCTGGGAGCATTTCGGCTCGGTCACCTCGGCTGGGGGAGTGATTGGAAAGCCACCTGCATAGGGAGCGGGACTGCGAGGTCCAGAAGTGCTTGCGCCGTCCACCGCGCGCACCTGGTTCCTCTTCCCGCCCCCTTCTCCCTCCGACCTCCCTGGTCCTTCTTGGAAGCTTCAAAACTCCTCGCGGCCCCCGCTGGCGCGGGAGCCGCTCGTGCAGCGTGACAACTGTGGACTCTGCTTCTGGCCGTTTTAGGGGCACAAACTGTAGCGGAGCCCAGTGACAGACCTTCATAGTGACCTGGGAGCATTTCGGCTCGGTCACCTCGGCTGGGGGAGTGATTGGAAAGCCACCTGCATAGGGAGCGGGACTGCGAGGTCCAGAAGTGCTTGCGCCGTCCACCGCGCGCACCTGGTTCCTCTTCCCGCCCCCTTCTATCCTCCTCTACTTCAACCCCGCCTCGAACGCGTACACGGGACGCGCGCGGACGAGGAAGCGGGCGAAGACCGGGCAAAGACCGGGCAAAGACCGGGCAAAGACCGGGCAAAGACCGGGCAAAGAGCGGGCAAAGAGCGGGCCGTTGTGTGGCCGTTAGGTGGCTGGTGAGGCTGGGCTGGGCCCCGTCCCTTTCATTTATGTGTGTAACCCACAGCCGGGCTTCCCACGTTCAACATTGTTTTGTACATTCTGTTTAAGTGTTGCACTGCGCTTCTGACCTACTATCTTGTGCTAGCAAAGTCCCCTTCTTATTGTTGGCTAGGGTATTCTAGGATAGTCACCCCTGTACAACTATCACAGTTCCGCATCCTCTTACCACATGGATACGGCCTCTCCTGGGACAGTGGGGGCCAACCCTAACAAGGGTACTCTGGATAACTATTTTAAGAAGTCCATCTCAGAAATTGAAAAAGAAGAAGCCCTAGCGGAGAGAAGGGTGGAGCGTCGACGCTCCATCGAGGGTTATAAGGCAAGACCCCCCCTGGCTATGTCCCCGCATATTTTAATACCCAGTACAGAGGTGACCCCTATTACTGAGGATCCCTTTACATCCCAGGGAATCCCAGAACTTTTCAGGGTTATTACCTCTACACCTCCTCCTTCTGGGGACCTATCTAATTCGCCCACTGTCGCTCCCCCACCACCCTGCAATCCTGATGTAGCCCAGAAACTTACCATCACTGAATCAAAGGAGAGAGGGAGGACTAGGTAAGCTAGTCTGAATCCCCGCTTTTATATATCAAAAATCAAGAAAGACTAGCTAGGTTTTTTACAGGTAAGACTCAATGGAGTACGTATGTCAAGGAAAACCAGTAGGTTTTTAGAAAGCCCTCACCCACCAACCTAGTTGGTGGCATGCTTCATCATCGGGCCCACCACAGTGGCACCTAACGTGCCCCGGGTGTGCTTCGACGCCAGATTACTGCGGAGCTGGTATAATTACTGAGTGTGCAGTGTGGTGAGTGTGAAGGTGAAGATTAATAAGCCATACAAAAGTCCCAGCACCCGAGGGTAAAAAACTATTTTAATAAACTGGGTATCTGTTGGCACATTAAAAGGCAGACGGACACGGTGGAGTATGGATTATGACCTCCAGTGTCCTGTGTGGTCTACATGTTTCAGCCTGGCCTTTCTTAATTTAAAACAGGCTTTCCTCAGGACCAAGTGAGTATGTGTGGAGTTACAAAATTAATTTACAGTGAGTGTTTTTGTTTTTATGTGTAGCACGCACTAAGGTGCTATATGGGTGAGAAGGGGATTCCCTCTCGCTTTGCTACATATAACATAAAAGGGGAGACAGACAGACGTACAGGGTAGAGTCATATTAGCATATTATTGCAAAAACAGTCGTCATTCCACCGTCTTATAAGGTGAGTGAGCGAACTATGCATGGCTAAAGTGTGGTCTTGTCAGTGGCAAGACTCATGTGATAGTTATCTAGAAGCCGGTTGTTGTGGTGAACTAGAAAACGAGAATACCAATGTGAGGTTCAGGTAAGTGAAAGAAAATTATTATCCTCACACAGTATTTTGCTGTTCAAAGCCTCCTTGGGTCGCCTGGCAGAGAAAAAGACCCTAAAAGAAGGTTGTATTGGTTTACAAAATTATCCGACCTGTAAGGGAAGACCTCAACACCTTACCCCCACAGTTGCTGTAGCGCGCAGCCTCATTACTCACGAAACTGTCGATCTGGTTCCTCCTTGGACCTGTCGTCCTTCTGCGGCGCCCGGTTGTGAAAGGAGGGCTGGCCGAGCATGTTTTTAAAGCCTCCGTAATTGCCTGCACCTGGGTCAGGGTAGAAATAGAGGGAGGGGTGCTCTTGCGCAAAGCCTTCGGTGTATGGTGCTTCGCTGTTGCCAAGGACGCGCTAATGTACATTATTGCTCGTGGAGAGAGCAGGCATGTATGATGTTTCCTTTTCTTTACAATACTGTGCATAACCCAATCTGTCTCACATTGAGCGACCAACAATTTAAATTGTAAATCTCATTCCTCTTATCTTAATTCCTTCTATACTATATTATTTATTCCCCTTGCCTGCTCTCTCCACGAGCAATAATGTACATTAGCGCGTCCTTGGCAACAGCGAGCGCCCCCACGCTCTCCCGCGCATGCACGGTAGCTTGACACAGCTTCTACCCCTCCGCGCATGCGCGGAGCACCATACACCGAAGGCTCGCGCGCGGAACAGGGACTACTACCCACCCCAATCATGCGCAGACCTTACATGACATGGCGCTTTTTGCGCAAGAGCACCCCTCCCTCTATTTCTACCCTGACCCAGGTGCAGGCAATTACGGAGGCTTTAAAAACATGCTCGGCCAGCCCTCCTTTCACAACCGGGCGCCGCAGAAGGACGACAGGTCCAAGGAGGAACCAGATCGACAGTTTCGTGAGTAATGAGGCTGCGCGCTACAGCAACTGTGGGGGTAAGGTGTTGAGGTCTTCCCTTACAGGTCGGATAATTTTGTAAACCAATACAACCTTCTTTTAGGGTCTTTTTCTCTGCCAGGCGACCCAAGGAGGCTTTGAACAGCAAAATACTGTGTGAGGATAATAATTTTCTTTCACTTACCTGAACCTCACATTGGTATTCTCGTTTTCTAGTTCACCACAACAACCGGCTTCTAGATAACTATCACATGAGTCTTGCCACTGACAAGACCACACTTTAGCCATGCATAGTTCGCTCACTCACCTTATAAGACGGTGGAATGACGACTGTTTTTGCAATAATATGCTAATATGACTCTACCCTGTACGTCTGTCTGTCTCCCCTTTTATGTTATATGTAGCAAAGCGAGAGGGAATCCCCTTCTCACCCATATAGCACCTTAGTGCGTGCTACACATAAAAACAAAAACACTCACTGTAAATTAATTTTGTAACTCCACACATACTCACTTGGTCCTGAGGAAAGCCTGTTTTAAATTAAGAAAGGCCAGGCTGAAACATGTAGACCACACAGGACACTGGAGGTCATAATCCATACTCCACCGTGTCCGTCTGCCTTTTAATGTGCCAACAGATACCCAGTTTATTAAAATAGTTTTTTACCCTCGGGTGCTGGGACTTTTGTATGGCTTTTTAATCTTCACCTTCACACTCACCACACTGCACACTCAGTAATTATACCAGCTCCGCAGTAATCTGGCGTCGAAGCACACCCGGGGCACGTTAGGTGCCACTGTGGTGGGCCCGATGATGAAGCATGCCACCAACTAGGTTGGTGGGTGAGGGCTTTCTAAAAACCTACTGGTTTTCCTTGACATACGTACTCCATTGAGTCTTACCTGTAAAAAACCTAGCTGGCCCAGAAACTTACGCCAGCTCCTATCCCCATGGGGAAAACCACCGCTAAAATCCAACTGAGGAAAACTGAGCCCCAGATAATCCATGGTCCCCAGCCCAAAAAGAGAATGAGGAAGGGGGGTACAACACAAAAGGGCAAAATTAGCCACTCTGAATTTGGCAAGGGGAAAGGGGGGGGTGCAGCCTCTGTTTCCAACCCAGCTGCGGGTACTAGACCCACTATTTCTACAGTGACTGCAAGAGAAACATCATCCCCTATACTAGTTACTACCCCTCCAATTGCAATTTCGGAGGAGACTCTCCCAGTTGCCCCTACCTTGGAGTTCCTTGGGCAAATGCTCAGGACGCTCACTTCCCCTATTGTAGATAGATTATTGGCCATTGAACAACGGCTAGGGAACTTGGAACAGGCTATCTTAAATAGATCGGTCAATCAGAAGGCCCCTTCAACATCTAGTATAGCTCTGACTGTAGACAGTTCGCTTAATTGCTCAAAACCTTCTACTTCTACGCCCCATCCAACATCTACCAATCTAGCCAAGGCAGCCAATACAACTTCCACCATCACTACAACAGCCTCATTTCCCATGCCTAACCTTCCCACTAAAACAGTGCACCATATCCCCCTAGGTACTACAACCTCCGCCACTCCTTCTAGAACTCCCACGAACAAGAATGGTACCAACACGAAGGGTGGAAATAGTACAGCCACAAGATCAAGCCACCCGGTGGGAGAGAGGGTATCCTCTAGCAACATACATAAACGTAGGATTCCCCAGGTTGAACTTCCTCCAGAATCACTACCTTATGTAGTGGTGCTCACGGGTGTGCCCACCCTGGACCCTAATAAGCGAGAAGGTCCAGAGCAACTCAAAAACAAAACCATGTACTGGTTGTCTAAAAATAGACCACTCCCGGCAAATGTTAATGGGGACATAGTGCATGTGCGTCGACTCTCCTGGTTAGGGGGGCGGGAGAAAGATATAGATGGTGACTTGATTGTGATTAACTTCAGGGACCCAGAAGCTGTTAGGCATATTTTGAGCTGGATGCCGGGGAACCTAGGCAAATCAATTATGCCGTGCGATCTCACCTATTTCTATCCTAGAGCCTTAGTAGCTCCCCTGTCATGCCCATGGCCCCCCATGCCCCCGACAGGGATTAACGGCCCAAAACAGACTAATCACTATCTCCCTCCACATCCAGGCCCCGTGATCCCGAAGTATGCTCATGGGTGGGAACCTGTCCCACAAAGGGGCTATGGCACTAATTATAGGAGTATGGACCACTTTTCTCAATCAGGGGGGGTGGACCATTTGCTTCCTTTTACACCCTTGGAAGTTAATAATAGATTTGGAGTCCTCTCTGGCCTGGACTCCTGTGATTGACGCCTGGGGTCCTTTCCTGATTATTTCTCGGCAGAGAGGGCCCTAAGTGGTCAGAATGGAAATTCACACGTTCCTGGTGCCAATTCCCCTCGCCAGCTGTCAGGAGACCCTTATGGTATGATCCCACCCCTCCCAGTTACATCTAATTATAGTCTACCCTCCCCCCGAGGGGTTCCCATCTCAAATGTATGTAGAGGTAGTAATACCTCAAGGGGGCAGGGCCCTAATTTGCACACTCCTTCTAGAGCCCTGAGGGTACTATCTTGGAATGTTGCAGGTATTTTCAACAAAATACACACGGAAGAATGGGACTCCCTAATAACAGACAATGATATCTGCCTCTTTCAAGAGACATGGGCGAGGGAGCCGGTCCTTAAAACTGGCTATGCCATATTTGAAATTCATGCTACCTGGAATGGCAAGGGGAGGCCTTCGGGTGGTTTGGCGGTGTGGATAGCATCTCATATTGGCTGCAATGCGGAAATTATAGCTACGTCTTCTCAAGACATCCAGTGCGTTCTACTAAACTGGAAGGGCGCCCCTAAGCTAGCAATAATAAATGTTTATTCCCGCCCAGTAGGACCAACGGCGGAGTCCACCACATTAGAAGATCTTGCGTCCTTTTTGGGCCAGTTGCCGACAGACATTAAGGTGGTAATGGGCGGTGATTTTAACTGCCACTTCGAGCCCTTAGAGGGCTTGAGGGAAGGGGCCCTCACCACAGAAGACGACTTCTGGGGCATACCAGTGTGTCACTCGCCCCATCCTAGATCCTGGTCTCCACTCGCGGTCCAAATCATGTCATTAACTCTTAACTTTGCGTTAAGAGCTTGCAATGGACGCACTCCTTCAGACACCCCTTCTAAGTGCACATTTAATAGACCCAATCATGAGTCACGATTGGACTACATTTTTGTTGATACCAGTCTATGGCCAAAGGTGGATGATTTTAGTATAATCCCCCGTACTGATAGCGACCACAACGCTCTCTTACTCTTCCTGGCCTATCTTCCCGAACCTGTAGGACCCCCTCCCCCAGAGGAAAGAGATGAACGGGGAAATCTGGTACTCACCTCAAACAGGCGTAGGGTGAGATGGCAGAAATTTTCCAAATCGGAAGAAAATATTGGGAAAATGTATCATCTGGTGCTGCCCAAATTTGAGGCCTTGGAAGAACTAATTAGTCTATCAAGTACCCTGGTCTTGCAGAAAACCCTACCCTCTATTCACGAAGACTTAGTGGGAGCATTGGGAGAGGTCCTCTATCCAGAGGTGCCTAAGCCCAAGCACAAGACTAGAACATCTACTTGGTATAACTCTGACTGCAGAAAGGCCAAAGCTGACCTCATCAATGCAATCAAAGAGGGTCTACCCCGGACCAGGGTGTCCACTTTGCGGCGACAGTACAAAGACACAATGGCTCGCGTGAGGTCAGATTGGGACTGGGACAGATGGCAGGACCTCTCAGCAGCCCTAATAACTAAGGACTCAAGAAGATTCTGGTCCTTAGTTACTACTGGCTCAGGGGAACCCAAAGCTGCAGTTGAACCCAATATAGCAGCACAAATATGGGAAGATCACTTTGGGAAACTCTATGCAGATGTTCTTGAGAATACTGATGCTACTGTTGCAACACTCCTTTCCCTTCCTGGAGATACTCTGGAGTTCACGCTAGGGGAAGTGGAAAGCGCAATAGATGGCCTAGCGATGGGTAAGGCTCCCGGCCTTGATAAATTACCTGGTGACCTTTTTAGGTCCCATCCAGAGATCTGGGCGCCTTACCTTCACATCCTTTTTAACTCACTTGCACGTGGTATGGCGATCCCCTGCACTTGGCTGGGGGCAGAGATAGTCCCTATCTTCAAGAAGGGCTGTCCTCTGCTCCCATCCAACTACAGGCCGATCAGCCTGATAGATGTCCCCCAGAAAATCTATTCGCGACTCCTACTGGACCAACTGATGGACTGGATGGAGGAAAATGAAATCTTAAGTCCTTTCCAGGCTGGCTTTAGGAAAAATACGTCCACCATGGATCAAATCTTCCGCCTAGTTCTCCTCTTCTGGAAAATGGTGACCATCGAGGGCGGGAGATTGTACATGGTGTTCGTGGACCTAAAGTCAGCATTCGATCTGGTACCGCGAAAAAAGCTCTGGGAGGTCCTGAAGGAGTTGGGAGTGCCCACTAATTTACTCCAGGCTATAATTAGACTGCACCAGGGCAATTTCGCCCAGGTAAGCTGTGGGCGGGGCGGAGCACTGACAAATAGGTTTCCTGTTTCCCGGGGGGTCAGGCAGGGCTGCGTCCTTGCCCCTACTCTTTTTTGCCTATATGTGAACAGCGTCATCTCACACTTAGCTAATGTTGGGGATAATGACGCCCCAGTCTTGGCAGGCAGGAGGGTACCAGCAATCATGTTTGCTGACGACACCCTCCTGCTTTCCAAATCACCCATGGGAATCCAGAGAATCCTTGATGGCTTCGATCTCTTCTGCAGGCAGCATGGCCTTGAGATAAATGCAGGGAAGACCAAATACATGATTTTTAACCCCTCTTCTACAACCAGACCTAACCCATCCTTAAATTCTACGGTCCTAGAGAGGGTTAAAACATTTCAGTATTTGGGTGTAACCCTCCAAGAGAACCTCTTATGGGGCCCACAGATCGCAAGCTCGCGATTAAGGCTCTCTCAACTCTCCGGGGCTATTTTAAAGGTTACTAACACCTCAACATATAAACCTATAGCTCCTGCGGTTGAGATGTATAAAGTGCAAGTGAAACCTGCCGCACTTTATGGTAGCGAGCTATGGGGGCACCAAGCGGCAACTGAGTTGGTAAGTGCCGAAAATAGCTTTATGAGGCGTCTTTTGGCCCTCCCAACTGCAACTCCCCTGCTTCTATTACGTCTTGACCTGGGTTTACCTTCCATTAGGGAGGATCTTAAATCCAAACCCATAAGATTCTGGCATAGACTCTGGTCAACAAAGGAGCTTAGTCACTATAGGCAAGATCTTGTACATGTTATGAACTTAAACCACAATGACAAGATCCCCTGGCTAGCCTTTGTTAAAAAAGAATTGTTTAGGCTTGGCTTTAACGAGCTGTGGGTGACTCCAGAAATTGGTTGTAATAAGGTCTCCAGGAAAAGACTAGTGGAAGTATACAAGGAACAAAATCTTGCATCCCACATGACTGCACTTAACATCGGCACCTTAACTCATTGTTTTACCCAATCCAAAAACTCTTACAAATTTGAAACTTTCTTGGATTTTATCCTTCCGATCATGGCAAGGAAGCTGTTTATACAGTGGCGGTTTGGCTCCCTACCGATTAAATCCTTCACTAGTAAATGGACCAATGGAGGGGATAAACTATGCCCTGGCTGCAACCTGTGTGATGAGGAGGAAATCCATGTTCTGTTTTTTTGCCCCACCTATAAATCCCCAAGGAAATATTGGTTGGTGCCTTTATGCAGGAACATGGCTATAAGGAACTGTTTGACATCTTACAGAATATTGAAATCTGACCCCTCCCCCCACATTGTTTTTGCAGTTTCAAAATTTCTCCTTGCCATGTGGCGTATTAGGTCCAAGTTGGTTAAGGATAAATCAATATAGAATGAATGTCCTTGCCATTCCTCCACTGTAACCTATGGCTTCTGTTGGTAAATGCCTTTTATATTGTCTATTTTATTCTCATGACATGAACTATGTTGTTCCCTGTTTACGTATTTTATCTATTCGATTTTCTCTTTTTTAATGTTACTTGCACTTATTCACAACAAATGATGATTTTTATATTGTTGTATGTATTTGCATGTATCTTTTATGGTCTAAATGGCCGAAATAAAGATTTTTGGATTGGATTGGATTGGTTAAAATGGATGATCATTATAGATGCATGAGCCAGGACTGTGTTTGGGAATCTTGTGGGATGAACCCTGACGGGGCTCTGATGATTGATTTGGGAGTTACCAAATTTGCCAAAATGGCCATGTCCAGGGACTTACAAAAGTTGCAGGGCACTCCACTCCTAACCCCACGGAGTCGCAGAGTGACCCTTCCTAGATGGGTGAAGGTGGGCCCAACCTAGATGGGTGAAGATGGTCCCCTCACTAGGGACCCTGGGTACGATGAAGGCAAAAAGTAGGAGGAATCTTTTGAAAAGTTCCGCAAGCTCCTACACTTCCGTTCCGCAGACTAGGCCGATGAGGTAGCAGGGCCTATTAGCCTCTGTCCTGAGAGCAGGGACACTGCCTTTGATATGACTTTAAATTAAGACTAAAGGTATACAGATGCCCCTTTATCGGATGACTTGGATCAGGAGTCCAACTGGTATCCCTCAGATGGAGGCAAAAAGAAACTCCAAGGTGAGATGGCGATCTCCTCCAGTGACCTGTGTCCTGAGGGAGATCACCATCATGTGGCCCAGAGTCCCAGCTTGGCCCTTTCAGGAGGCAATGGGTCAGGCAGGGGCTACTGGGCAACAACTGTGGGGATTGAATCCTTATACCACTGTTGTCCCGGGTCAACCCTACTACTACTGCTCCGTAAACTGGGCTAGGTGCAACACTTTCTGCACTTGTCTCTCAAAAGTATCAGTTACAGCCTTCTCAGGGAGGTTAGTGTGGGGGGTTACTGAGACTCAAAATACAATAGCATACCCACCTGCAGTGCAATAAGATCAATGTCCCGACCAGTTTTCTTGGTAGTCAACAGACGTACTTTATTACAAAGAAAACACAGAATTCCCCTATTCACTGAATTGTGTACAACTAGTGCAACTACCCATTTCACAAGTGTGTTTCATTGTACTATCAGGGGCTTTTGCCGTCTAGACCTCCACCTGCCTCTAGTGGGTCCCCCTACACTGGATTGCCCCCTCCCAGGTTCAGAGTGTGAGGTAGGGTAATGAATGCAGCTTGTGCTCCTTCCCCAGTGTTGGATCTTAGAACTCAGTTTCTCAGTTTCTTTCAGTCTCTCACCAAGTTTGCAGGAGCAGCACTTGTCACCGCTCAGCTCTTACACAACAGAAAGATCTCACCGGTAGCAGGAAATTTCCATGCAGCCTAGAGTACTCTGGCCAGGAACCTCGCAGCAGCTGGCCACATAGCACGTCTTCTGGAGGGTCACAGCAGAGAAGGGGCTTCTGTCTGGGCTGCAGCTCACAGCTCACTCGGACAATCCAGTAAGTTCTTGGAGCTTCTTCTTGGGTGCACAGGCCACACACCTACAGCTAGCGATCCTTCTGCACAGTGGTGCCAGGCCCCAGGTGTGATGTTCAGAACACAGTGCCTACAAGCGACAACCCTGATTCTTCACAAGGCGACCCTAGGACAGCAATCTGGTCACTTAGGGCCAGATGTACTAAAAACTGGTTGTAAAATACTGGTCACAATTTGCGACCAGTATTTTTTCGACAAGTGCGTTATTTTCCGAACTGAGCTAGGTCAGATTGCAAAATACAAAATTATAGGGGGTCTCAATTCGACCTACCTCATTTTTATTAATGAAGTAGGTTGCAAGTGCGCCCCACTGTGAATTTCTGGCATCACAAGGATGGTGGCCCAGTGGGGTCAGTAGACCACCATGTCGTTGATTATAAATATATATATATATTCACTGAAAAAACCATAGGTTATAGACCATATATAGTTAGGAATTTGCATTTACAAAACCTTGAAAATTCACTGAAAAAACCATAGGTTATAGACCATATATAGTTTGGGATTAGCATTTACAAAACCTTATTTTACTCGCACAAAACCATTGAAATTCCATATATAGTTAGTTGCACTAACTATATATCGCGCACCCGCAATCCACTGCTAATGATGTCACATATTACATCATTCATGACATGGTCAGTGACATCACTGATGACATCACTGATGACATCTCAAATGACATCACTGATGACATCACTGATGACAACACCCAGTGACTGTATGTTTCTGTAAAGTTAAAATATGTCTTACATATTGAAGAATGAGTGGATGTATAAGTGTCTGGATGAAGGATTTAGTAGGTGCATGACTGACTGTATGAGAGAATGATTAAATGTGTCTCACTGAGTGCATGGGTTAGTGACTAAACTGTCTTAATTTGGCAATCATTATATATGTTGTTCTGTAAACTGCTGCATGTTTAAATCAGTAGCTATATGAGTAACTATATGGGTTATTGAATGGTTGCCCAAGTATTTGTATGGGAGACTGAGTATGTGTGTGGGTGGCTGGGAGGTGTATGACTCTGTGCATAGATGTGTGAGCAGTTGATTCACTAAATGTATGGGTTCAAAAGTGCATGTGGAAACAGCTGTATGGGCGGTTGACTGAGTGCATGAGTGTATTGGTGAGTGAATGGATATCTCAGTGCTACATGTCAAAGTAAGTACATATGTAAAACACAGTCCATGTGAGAGTTGACATATATAAATAACTGAACATAAGAGCCAGTGAATGTGAGAGTGGCTGTATGGATCATTGTGAACTTGTATCAGGGATTGTATAAGAGAGTAAATATGTGTTAGTATATGTTTGAATAAGTAAGGTGTGTATAACTGTATAGTTGAGGAAATGGAGGTGTGATTAATTTTTTGCATGACTGACTAGGTGTGTGAGTAACTCCATGGATAAGTGACAGTCTGTGAGTGTCTGTTTATACTGATTGTATCTAAGGTTATATTAGAGTCTGAAGATGTTCATTGTATTATCACATAAATGATATCATCAGTGATGTGATCAGTAATGTCAAATGAGATGTCAGTGATGTCATCAGTGATGTCATTTGAGATGTCATCAGTGATGTCATCAGTGATGTCATCAGTGATGTCATTTGAGATGTCATCAGTGATGTCATCAGTGATGTCACTGACCATGTCATGAATGATGTAATATGTGACATCATTTATGAAAAATAACAACCTAGGCAATTAAACACAGTGAATTACTTTAAGGTCAAAAAGATATATAGCAATGGACTACAGCTGCTTAAAAAACATAGTTTTATTAATTAATTGACATAGGTAAAAAAGGTTCATTATATGACATTAAAATAACAATTTAAAAAATCTCATAGTACAGTTAACAGTCCAAATTTAACATTTAACAGACATGGAAATTTATGTTAGCTAGGTGGCATGAAGATTCAATCTCTACGCGCGTTTCGGCGGCCAGCGCCTTCTTCCTGGAGCAGCCACACAATATTAAATCGAAATATCAGCAGGGGATAGTTGGTTAAGATTAAATGTTCAATTTCTCTTTTATCGGTGTCGATTATGATATAGCTGATTATATAGATGTGTAAAGGATCTAAGCCCGCCAGCCGGAACCCTTTAGTGAAGATGAGTGTCTGATAGCGATCGGTCCTTGAAGATCTAGGTTCGAGTCTATTGCACTCTAGTTATTTCTTTTTAGGATGTTAGGTTGGACTTGCTATATTCTATATTCTTTTTTCATTCAGTCCTGAACCTAAAAACGATGGATATTTTTCTTTATACTTTCCAATATGTAGGAAGTTTCTTGATCCTCTAGGATGTTGAGTTCAAGAGATTAAAAGATCTCCCTGCCTAATATTAGTTAGCAGGGCTCTCTATGTCCGGTGGCGGGCGGTACGTCTCGTCGGTTGAAGATCGCGGCAACATTTGTTGCCGCGATCTTCAACCGACGAGACGTACCGCCCGCCACCGGACATAGAGAGCCCTGCTAACTAATATTAGGCAGGGAGATCTTTTAATCTCTTGAACTCAACATCCTAGAGGATCAAGAAACTTCCTACATATTGGAAAGTATAAAGAAAAATATCCATCGTTTTTAGGTTCAGGACTGAATGAAAAAAGAATATAGAATATAGCAAGTCCAACCTAACATCCTAAAAAGAAATAACTAGAGTGCAATAGACTCGAACCTAGATCTTCAAGGACCGATCGCTATCAGACACTCATCTTCACTAAAGGGTTCCGGCTGGCGGGCTTAGATCCTTTACACATCTATATAATCAGCTATATCATAATCGACACCGATAAAAGAGAAATTGAACATTTAATCTTAACCAACTATCCCCTGCTGATATTTCGATTTAATATTGTGTGGCTGCTCCAGGAAGAAGGCGCTGGCCGCCGAAACGCGCGTAGAGATTGAATCTTCATGCCACCTAGCTAACATAAATTTCCATGTCTGTTAAATGTTAAATTTTGACTGTTAACTGTACTATGAGATTTTTTAAATTGTTATTTTAATGTCATATAATGAACCTTTTTTACCTATGTCAATTAATTAATAAAACTATGTTTTTTAAGCAGCTGTAGTCCATTGCTATATATCTTTTTGACCTTAAAGTAATTCACTGTGTTTAATTGCCTAGGTTGTTATTTTTCATATATGTTGTTTTCCCTGACCTAGGAATTAAGAAATCCAATTTTTCAGGGGGTCCTTGTTACATATGCAATTATATGTGACATCATTAGCAGTGGATTGCGGGTGCGCGATATATAGTTAGTGCAACTAACTATATATGGAATTTCAATGGTTTTGTGCGAGTAAAATAAGGTTTTGTAAATGCTAATCCCTAACTATATATGGTCTATAACCTATGGTTTTTTCAGTGAATTTTCAAGGTTTTGTAAATGCAAATTCCTAACTATATATGGTCTATAACCTATGGTTTTTTCAGTGAATTTCATTGGTTTTTTAAAAGCTAATATCTATAGCTGTAAAATATATTCTTTATTACGTGACGTATCATGTAGCCCGTGAGACGCCTCATGATGCATCGCATAACCGTGACGTATCGTCTCTGCAGCGCAAACAAAACCCGTAACGTAAGCGCGCCAGAGCACGCTTAAAGATATATATATATTTTTTTAACCTTAATCAGACAAAATCCACACGTGCACATATCACAAACGTTCCAAAAACACAATATGTCGGACTCCCGTTACGCTGCCGGTTAGCTGCCCAGTTAGCTGCCCGGTTCGCGTACCGGGACGGGCCTCTACGGCGAAAAATCGCATTTTTTCTTTTTTTTTTTGCCCCGCGTGGCTCTATAATATCCCCCTCATCAATCCTAGGGGGTCAGAAGGGGTCTACCTTGCCCCCTTTCCTTCATTTCCCCCTTTGTTTTGGCCTCCTCTTGTCTCTCGATCCTACCGAGAGACAAGATGGCGGCCGCTCCAGACTGTTTACAATGTTAACAGCCAATCAGCTTCTCCTCAGACTCCCGTTACACTGCCGGTTAGCTGCCCGGTTCGCGTACCAAGACGCGTCTCTACGGCGAAAAAATCTGAATTTTTTTTTTTTTGCCCCGCGTGGCTCTATAATATCCCCCTCATCAATCCTAGGGGGTCAGAAGGGGTTTACCTTGCCCCCTTTCCTTCATTTCCCCCTTTGTTTTGGCCTCCTCTTGTCTCTCGATCCTACCGAGAGACAAGATGGCGGCCGCTTCGCAAAGTTCCGTTACGCAAAAAGTACGCGAACCGGAGCGCTGCCCGGAGCGCTGTCACAGATATATATCTTATTTTGAACGTTAATTTCTCAAAATCCACTGGAGCGCATATATTGAGACCTAGCAAAGGCACATCGGGCTAACAGTCCCTACAATTTTGCCAAGTTTCGTGCAAATCCATTCAGCCGTTCGAGCTAAAAGTGAGGCCAACCGCCCTATGAAAAAATGAATGGGAAAAATGCGTTTTGGGACCCCCCTTTTTTCTCGGCCCCCCCTTGACGAACCCCCCCCAAATTTTCAGGGGCTGCTCAGAAACAAAATGTGCCATTTTCCTGAAAATTTCAGCCAATTCCGTCCACAAACGCCAAAGTTATTAGACATAGAATTTTCAAAAATCCCATAGAGAAAAAATCCTAACTATATATCCCTACTGGCTATCGCCAGTAGGTAATATATACACAAAGAAAACAGTCCCAGATAAAGTGCTCCGTACTCACCACAAGGACACGGACTACTGAGGTATGTGCTTTTTCAGATGATATTTACTCTTTTGACATGGCGGTATGCCGTGTTTCAGTCACCGCGGGTTGCCTTGCTCACATAACATACATACATACATATATATATATATATACATATATATATACACATTACCTACTGGCGGTGGTGAAGCTGATTGGCTCTCCGGTGTCTGTCAACATTCTAAACAGTCCGGAGCGGCCGCCATCTTGTCTCTCGGTAGGATCGAGAGACAAGAGGAGGAGAAAAACGAAGGGGGAATTTAATGAAAGGGGGCAAGGTAGACTCCTCTTGACCCCCTAGGAATGATGTTGGGGTTATGAAAGGGTCCCGTGGGGCAAATAATTAAAATTTGATTTTTCGCGGTAGAAGCGCTTCTCAGTTCGCGAACCGGGCCGCAAACTGGTAGCGAAACGGGAATTCGCCATTTTGTGTTTCGATTTAATTAAATTACTAGGTATAAGGGGGTACGGGAGACGTATCCTGACCCCTTATGTTTTCTGAGGGTGGCTGAGGAGGCTCATATATGTTGATCCATGTCTTCCAGCGGCTGTGCGTGAGCTTTTTTTTTTTTTTGCTGCGTGACTGTTAACGTTCGATTCGATGGAAATCAGGAACTGTTGACCGCCATTTTGTCACTGCGAGTTAATATTTTGTTAAAAATAATTGTTTATTGATAAACATTGTTTGCGCCATCTTGCCTTTTTTGCAATGCCACACTTTTGTTGAGCACGGCAGCCATTTTAGATGCCTTGACCAGACCTACTCTCTGCACGACGCCGATCCTCAGCATGCCTCCCCACCCTCGCAAGCATCTCCCTCACGCACTGGTCACCCCCGCTCTCTCTCTCATGCATGGGCCAGAAACCTCCTCCCATCTGCGCTGTTCGTGAGCGTTTTTTTTTTTTGCTGCGTGCACCCCCGCTCTCTCTCTCATGCATGAACCAGAAACCTCCTCCCATCTGCGCTGTTCGTGAGCGTTTTTTTTTTTTGCTGCGTGACGTCTGTTAACGTTCGATTTGATGGAAATCAGGAACTGTTGACCGCTATTTTGTCACTGCGATTAAATATTTTGATAAAAATAATTGTTATAAATTAATCCTTATTGATAAGACCCACTCTCTGCACGCCGCTGATCCTCAGCATGGCTTCCCTCCCTCGCAAGCATCTCCCCCACGCACTGGTGACCCCCGCTCTCTCTCTCATGCATGGCCCAGAAACCTCCTCCCATCTGCGCTGTTCTTCTCTGAGATTCACACCCTGTGCCCGCCCGACACCTCCCTTTCACCCTATTCACTACCGCACCCTGTGACACTCCTCTTCCTCTGTGTCCGATTGTCCAGGCCGGTCCCAGGCTATCACCTAGTCCTGCAGGTGTAGTTTTGTTGTATACTGTCTCTGACACGAGATGGCACTTGGTTTGACTCGTGTTATCTCGTGTCAGTCGCTTTCTGTTTTGTGCACATGCCACTGCATCTTTCAAATATGTAAGTTATGCGTTGTTTGGAATGATGTGGGCATTAACTGTTTGGACTGGACTTGCTCTGGGCATTAACTGTTTGGACTGGACTTGCTCCAGACGTGCTTCAATAAACTCCTTCTTCAACAAGCTTCCTGAGCCTTCTAGTCTTTCCTACAAGTTTATGGCCCCAGCTGTAGAGAATCACCCCTCTTCAAAGGAGTTACAGTAGATCAAGGCCCCCACCCGATGAGATCCGTCACACCACACGCATTCCTACTATCTGATAACCATCCTGTCTTGTGCTTGGGGAGGGGATTCTCACTGTGAGGGTGTGTGGGTCCGAGCCTGAAGCGGAAGATTCCAGGGATGCCTTTTTGTACATCAAAGTCTTCACAATTATGAATCACATTAAAAATATATAGCACTCCAACAAAGTTGTAGGATTATAACACTTTAATAACTTATAAATATATACAACGGAACAAAAACAGTAAATACATTTAAAATTTTTTTTAAAAAAGAAGCAACAATGGTCAGTAGCTGTGTTTTGTGCGAATAGTCCCAAGGCAGCACAACGTGCTGAGTTCTGGACGGCACCCAGGTGATGTTACCTGGGTGCCGCACTGGTTTTTGGTATCCTACAATGCAGCTCCGAAAAACGGCGTGGGGCGTCCCGGGTGGTGCGGGGGGAGGCCTCGTCAGTAGCGGTCTGTTGTGCGAATAGTCCAAAGGCAGCAGAACGCGCTGAGATGTGGATGGCAACCAGGTGATGTCCAGTAAGTTGACGCACTGGTTTTGGCATCCTACAATGCTGCTCGGAAAAACGGCGTGTTTTAATCCAATGAAAAGTGTTATTTTTAGGTCATATGATCAAGCCTTCTATCATTAGGAAACCAAAAGTAAAATGAACCAATGAAAAGTTTTATAAACAAGTCACATGACCTGTTATGCTTACGTTACGCGCTGGTATAAAAAGCGTAGAAAATCCGTTGGCACGTGAGGCGGCGTCAGTAGCGGACCGATGTGCGAATAGGCCGAAGGCAGCACAACGCGCCAAGATCCGGATGGCACCGAGGTGGTGTTCAGCAAGTTGCCGCACTGGTGTGGCCATCCTACAATGCTGCGCCGAAAGTCGGCGTGGGGCGCCCCGTTGGCCTGTGAGGTCGCGTCAGTCAGTGGAGGCTGTTTGAGAAAGCAATGTGATGCTGTGCATCGCCCCCAAGATGGAGGCTCCTCGGCTGTAGTGGGGCGCCCCTTGGTGTTTCACTCGCTATCCAGCTGAGTTGCGTCCGCACTTGCGGCTACAGTAGACCGAAGGCAGCACAACGCGCCGAGATCTGGACGGCACCGAGGTGGTGTCCAGCAAGTTGCCGCACTGGTGTGGCCATCCTACAATGCTGCGCCGAAAGTCGGCGTGGGGTGCCCCGTTGGCTTATGAGGTGGTGTCAGTAGCGGACCGATGTGTGAATAGGTCGGAACCAGCACAAGGCGTCAAGATCCGGATGGCAAGTCCTGGATGTTGGGTGCCATAGTTGAGAGCCAAGATCCGGATGGCAAGTCCTGGATGTTGGGTGCCATAGTTGAGCGTTCTGAGCAGTGCTTGTAACACTGTCTGAAGCTTATTTGCACCTGCTGCAGCTTCACTATTGCCCTGGTGTGGCCAAAGATCGCCCATGACATAGGCGGCCGGCTCCCATGGTCCGGCAGAACTTTTTTCCTTTTCCTTTCTGCATCTTGTCCCACAATCCGTTTGACCTGAAGACACGACCAGGTCCCTGAATGTGTGCAGGGGGACGCTATTGATTGAATCAAAATGGCGGCTTCACACAAAGCTGACTCAAGCGTTGCTGGTGATGCTATACAGACAAAAAATGGTTTTCAGTTTGTACATTCTTCAGGATTTTTCCATCCAAGTCTGCTTGAGAGTTTGTAGAACAATGGCTTCAGATCTTGCCCTCCCCTCTTTTGACTGTTGGTTCTTGTTGCCTATCTCTTCTGTTGTCATTTAACGGAACCTTTTTTGACTGCCGAAAGGGGTTCTGGTCCGACCGCTGGTTGGTGGAGACATTTTGACTATATCCTGGACCTGCCCGGCCTCACCCAAAATGGCGCCGGTATAAATGGGACTCGTAACTCCTTGTTGTGTACTGGTTGAACAACCTTGATATCACGAGATACGTATGCAGTTTTGAAGCACATGGCGGGCGGGGACGAGAATTGATTGAATATTTCGACATCCTTATTGATATTAAGTTCTGATGTGTTATTGATTACTGAACTATTGTAAGTTCGAATTAACGTCACCCATGGTACTTGCCCGCAAATGTATATCTAGAAAATTTTATTGTTAGTGGCCCTGTTGTATTTTAATTACAAAATGTACGTCCACCGATTCCGCAACTGTTAGACACCTTAGTTCTTGCAACCTAATGGCCCGCTCGTTACGTTCCTCTACAGTGTAAATGTTTCCTCATCATATACGTTTCCAGTTTGCTCCGTGGCTGGCCCACGTGGTTATAGGCCCGCATTTGTATACTGACATTTTCACAATAAAGGTTTTTAAAACAAAACATGGTAGTAGTATTTACATTGGTAAAGTTTTTAATTTTAGTCACTGTTTTCGAATCAGTAAAAGGCAAGTGAAATAAAGCAGTCCAATTACATGACGGATAAAAGGTATAATACGCAGGAACGCAGTAAAGATAAATGGTCAAGGGCTGTTGTGTTTTCTACTCCTGCAACATAAAGTGATCGATAAGAATCTGATATTCAGGCGTATCGGCGACTAAGACAGCAGGCCGAGCATCTTTTGCTCAACGGCTCCGTCATGGGACGAAGAAACGCCCTTTTGCTAGAAAAAGGAATATATTTTACTTGCAGGACAGTTGTAAATTTTCCGGGAAAGTACATTAGCCTGGAACATTATAACATATATGTTTAAGAAAAAATAATGTTTGAAAGCAATAAAAAGCGTAATTTTTAGGTCATATGACTAAGCCTTTCATCATTAGAATAACAAAAGTAAAATGAACCAATGAAAAGTTTTATAAACAAGTCACATGACCTGTTATGCTTACGTTACGCGCCGCGCCCCGGATCGCTTCCGGGAAGCTGCGCTTCGCGCACCGGAGCACTTCCGGGTGCGCTAACGCGACGTGTCATATAACGATTTACGCGACAACGTAGGTCCAGAATATAGTCAAAATGTCTCCACCAACCAGCGGTCGGAACACAACCCCTTTCAGTAGTCTAAAAAGTTCTGTTAAATGACAACAGAAGGGACAGGCAACAAGAACCATCAGTCAAAGAGGGGAGGGCAAGTTCTTCCCTACCGGGTCACGTTGGGGCGCTACCGGAACTGATCGAATTGGTAGTCTACAGTGTTTCTGGATGTTTCAGACTGAAGCTGGCGTCAGCATGAGAGCACCACCATATCGTAGCTCAGTCGTGGCCATTCCACGAGCAATCATGGCAGCCGCTCCCCACCAGAAGCCTGCGGGAGTCGGGGGCCCCCAAGACTTTTGTAGAATCTTCAAGGCTCAGGGGTCGCTTTCGAGAATGGGGCCCAAGTCCTAGCAGACAAGCGTCCGAGTTCCAAGGTGTCCCAGGGCCATTTTAGTGGATCACGCCCAAATCTGAAGAGCCGGCCGCCATTTTGAGAGTCTTGTGGCAGCCGCCTATCACTGCAATGCAAGAGCGGGAGCAACTCAACTACATGGTGAGCGAGACGCTGTAGTCACAAGAGCGGGCGGTAAACAGCTGAATGGCGGAAGAGGCACAGTGTAGCAAAAGCGGGCGGAATGGTAACTGAAACGGTAAAGGTGCGCCCCACTACAGCGTGTCTTCAGGTCAAACGGATTGTGGGACAAGGTCCAGAATGGAAGAGTCATCAAAAGGCAAAAAGTTCCGCCGGACCCCGGGAGCCGGCCGCCTATGTCGGGGGCGATCTTAGGCCACACCAGGGCAACACGACTTGGGGAGGGGGCAGGAGCCAAGCGCCACCTCCCAGTCCGCGCCACCACATCGTATGTTGAAAATCTGAAGCCATCGTTCTACAAACTCTCAACCAGCCTTGGATGGAAAAATCTTGATGAATGTACAAACTGAAAAACAGTTTTTGTCTGCATAGCATCAGCAGCAAAGCTTGCTATCAGAGTTTATGAGTTTCATGCTCGATCGATTGAGCTAGCCGGATCGGGCAACTAAAAGTATAAAATAGTTATGTAAATAGTTATTTAATAAAATGTTTTACCCTGTTACTTTGCTGGTGTGTTGTATATATTTATAATATTTGCATAGGGTTTGTCGTTATTTTGGGTGGGGTGGGTGGCGGAGCCGAGCTGTATTGCAGCCATCCTCGTGTAGAGCTCAGTTCATCTCACTAGTTTCGTATTTCTCATGAGGGGTTGTTCTTAATGTTTCTATTTTAGCTAGGTCAAAAAGAGATCACATTAGTGGCCTACTGATTTTGCTTGATTCCTTTTGTTTTTTAAAACGATTTTTCACTATCTGCAAAGACTAAACAGAGTATTGCGACCCTGTGCTTGTTTGTAAATAGAGAATGAACCAAAGAGAACCAATTCTAAAACAGTAAATGCTTGGATAACAATCAATCAAATGGAGAGAGAAGCAGACACGACGGATTAGAACGGGGGCATAGGCCTGCGTTAACTACCCTTCACTATCTGCAAAGAGGGAGTACTGACCTAGTTCTAGGACACCCCCGCGCCGCACGGCCACCAGCTGCTGCGTGTGCCCCCCGCCTGACTGCCTCGCTGCCGCCGCGTGACCATGCCCCCTACCTTAGAGCGGCGTGGTCCGTGCTCGCCTGTCCTGCCCCTGTTGTTTTTGCTGTTTAAATTGTTTTTTGTCTCTCTGTATTGCCTGTTTCATTATAAATTGTCTGTTTCATAGTTATTGTCATTTCCTTCCTGTTTGGCCCGTTTTTTGCTGCCCTTCGTCCTCCCTCCCCGCTTCCCGCCACCGACGCTAACCCCGCCCCTTTTTTTCCTTCTGTACCCTCCCCGCTCCCGCCTCCCAGCTGCTCCGCCCCCCGCGCACTTCGCCATATATGGCGACCGTGCGAACGTGCAGCGGTCACGCGCAGCGGGCGCGCCGTTTGTGCGCCGAAGGTGCGCCAAAGGAAAGCCCGTCTACGCCCGTCCGTGCCTGGACCGTGCCCAGTGCCAGGACCCCTGGCCCACGAAGACCCCGGCCGACCCGCCTGACGTACACCGCCGCCACCCTCAACGCACTCAACACTGGCCGAACCCCAGGATGCTATCGAGCCACCCCACGACGCTCCCATGGACCCTTCAGCTGCCACACCTGCAAGTTCACCTGCATCCGGACCTGCCCGCCACCAGCACCTGCCAAGCCGAACACCAGCAGTAACCACCTCAAGTGCATCCTACTCAACACCCGCTCCGTCCACAGACACGCCATCGAACTCTGGAACCTCCTAGACACCACAGCCCCGGACGTTGCCTTCCTCACGGAGACCTGGCTGAATGCCTCTTCAGCGCCCGACATCGCCATCGCCATCCCTGAGGGCTACAAGATCACCAGGAGGGACCGCACCGCCAACCAGATGGGAGGAGGCATCGCCATCATCCACAGGAACACAATCCGTCTCACGACCAGCACCGACAACGCCCTTACCACCGCCGAACACCTGCATTTCCAGATCCACACCGACCCGAAGACCACCCTCAGAGGCACCCTGATCTACCGACCTCCGGGACCACGCACTCAATTCAGCGAGGACATCGCCGACTTAGTCAGCCCGCATGCCCTCCCCTCCGCTGACTACATCCTCCTGGGGGACCTCAACTTCCACCTAGAGAACAACAACGACCGCAACACCAGCACCCTGCTCGACAACCTCGCCAATCTTGGACTCAAGCAGCTGGTGTCCACCCCCACCCACCTCGCCGGACACACACTCGACGCCGTCTTCTCATCCAGCACAGACATCACCTTCAGCCACGCCACAGAACTTCAATGGACGGACCACAGATGTGTCCACTTCACCTTCAAAAGAACGACGATCCACCACCACCAGCAACAGGCCGCCCGCAGAAGCTGGAACAAGATCACAGCCGACCAGCTCGCCACCTCCCTGAGCCCGCACCCTCCTGCCAGCTCAGCGAACGCCAGCCATGCCGCCGACAACCTCACTAAGTGGATCAGCAACTGCGCGGAAGAACTCGCCCCACTGAGGACCCCGCCCAGCAGACCCGGCAGCAAGAAAGCCCCATGGTTCACCGACGAACTCAAGAGCTCCAAGAAGAACTGCCGAGCCCTCGAGAAAGTCTGGAGAAGGGAACCAACACCGGACAACATGACCACCTTCAAACTTGCCACCCGGAAGCACCACCAGCTGATCCGCGCCGCCAAGAAATCTGCATTCAAGGACCGGCTGGACAACAATGCACACAACTGCAAGGAACTCTTCAACATCGTGAAAGAGCTATACAACCCCAGCGCTGGAAACAACGACATCACCCCATCGCAAGACCTCTGCAACTCCCTCGCCTCCTACTTCCACAACAAGATCGCGGACATACACAACAGCTTCAGCACCCAACCAACGCACTCCACGTCCGAACCACCGCCCCCCACCACCACCCTCCGCGCATGGACGCCGATCAGCACCGAAGACACCGTCCGCACGATGAACTCCGTCCACTCCGGATCTCCGACCGACCCTCTGCCCTCACCACGTCTTCAACAAGGCCGACGCGGTCATCGCACCCCACCTGCGGGACATAATCAACACCTCCTTCGACACCGCCACCTTCCCCGAGAGCTGGAAGCACGCCGAACTCAGCGCTCTACTCAAGAAACCCACAGCGGACCCCACCGAACTCAAGAATTACCGCCCCATCTCGCTCCTCCCGTTTCCAGCCAAAGTCATCGAGAAGACCGTCAACAAGCAGCTGGCCGCCTTCCTCGAGACGAATGGATCCCTCGACCCCTCACAGTCTGGCTTCCGACCCAACCACAGCACCGAGACCGCCCTCATCGCCGCCACCAACGACATCCGATCCCTGATGGACAACGGAGACACAGCGGCCCTCATCCTCCTAGACCTCTCCGCGGCATTCGACACTGTCTGCCACCGCACCCTAGTACAGCGCCTCAGCAACGTCGGAATCCAGGAGAAGGCACTGGAATGGATCATCTCCTTCCTCGACGGAAGAACACAGAGAGTCCGCCTACCACCGTACAAGTCAGAGGCCACCGAAGTCATCTGCGGCGTCCCTCAAGGATCCTCGCTGAGCCCCACCCTCTTCAACGTCTACATGAGCCCCCTCGCGGCCATCGCACGCCAACACAACCTCAACATAATCTCCTACGCCGACGACACCCAGCTGATCCTCTCCCTGACCAACGACCCCGCCGCCGCCAGAGCCAATCTGCACGAAGGGATGAAAGATGTAGCCGAGTGGATGTCGACCAGCCGCCTGAAACTGAACTCAGACAAGACGGAGGTCCTCATCCTGGGCTCGTCGCCCTCCGCCTGGGACGACTCCTGGTGGCCCCCCGCTCTGGGCACCGCACCCAAACCGACAGACCACGCACGCAACCTGGGCTTCATCCTGGACTCTTCCCTCTCCATGACCAGGCAAGTCAACGCCGTCTCCTCGGCGTGCTTCAACATCCTACGCATGCTACGGAAGATCTTCTGGTGGATCCCCACCGAGACCAGGAAGACCGTCACCCAGGCCCTCGTCACCAGCCGACTGGACTACGGCAACGCCCTCTACGCCGGTACCACCGCCAAGCTCCAGAAGAGACTCCAGCGGATCCAGAACGCCTCAGCCAGACTCATCCTCGACATCCCACGAACCAGCCACATCTCCGGACATCTGAGAGACCTGCACTGGCTCCCCGTCAACAAAAGAATCACCTTCCGCCTCCTCACCCACGCACACAAAGCCCTACACGACCAAGGCCCGAGCTACCTCAACAACCGAATCAACTTCTACGCTCCCAAACGCCACCTCCGATCAGCCAACCACGCCCTCGCCGCCGTCCCCCGCATCCGAAGAGCGACAACAGGAGGAAGGTCCTTCTCCTACCTGGCCGCCAAGACCTGGAACTCCCTCCCTCCCGACCTGCCCCTGACCCAAGACCACCTCTCCTTCAGGAAGAAGCTCAAGACCTGGCTGTTCGAGCAGTAACGGAACCCCCCCCCAAGCGCCTTGAGACCCTACGGGTAAGTAGTGCGCTCTATAAATGTCTTTGATTGATTGATTGATTGACTGCTAAGAGAAAAGAGGGGGGGGAGGGGGGGCAGCGTTCAAAGTACATCAGCGTGCATAAATACGATTTTTTTTTACCTATCACGTACTTCACATTTGACAGCTTTTGATATTTGCTATTAAAAAAACATTGAAATTCACTGAAAAAACCATAGGTTTTAGGCCATATATAGTTAGTGATTAGCATTTACAAAACCTTAATTTACTCGCACAAAACCATAGAAATTCGCATATTTAGTTAGATGCAATAACTATATATCGCGCACCCGCAATCCACTGCTGATGATGTCACATATTACATCATTAATGACATGGTCAGTGACATCGCTGATGACATCACTGATGACATCATCCAGTGACTGTATGTTTCTGTAAAGTTAAAATATGTCTTACATATTGAAGAATGAGTGGATGTATAAGTGTCTGGATGAAGGATTTAGTAGGTGCATGACTGACTGTATGAGTAAATGATTAAATGTGTTTCACTGAGTGCATGGGTTAGTGACTAAACTGTCTTAATTTGTGCATCATTATATCTGTTGTTCTATGAAGTGCTGCATGTGTTAATCAGTAGCTATATGAGTAACTATATGGGTTATTGATTGGTTGCCTAAGTATTTCTATGGGAGAGTAAGTGTGTGTGTGGGGGTGGCTGGGAGGTGTGTGACTCTGTGTATACATGTGTGAACAGTTGATTCACTCGATCTATGGGTTCAAAACTGCATGTTGAAACAGCTGTATGGGTGGTTGACTGTGTACGAGTGTATTAGTGAGTGAATGGATATCTCAGTGCTACATGTCAAAGTAAGTAAATATGTAAAACACAGTATATGTGAGAGTTCACATATATAAATTACTGTGTATAAGAGCCAGTGAATGTGTGAGTGGCTGAATGGATCATTGAAAACTTGTATCAGGAATTGTATAAGAGAGTAAATATGTGTTAGTATATGTTTGAATAAATAAGGTGTGTATAACTGTATAGTTGAGGAAATGGAGGAGTGACTGATTCTTTTCATGACTGACTAGATGTATGAGTAACTCCATGGATGAGTGACAATCTGTGAGTGTCGGTTTACACTGAGTGTATCTAAGGTTATATTAGAGTCTGAAGAGGTTCATCGTATTATCACATGAATGATATCATCAGTGATGTGATCAGTAATGTCA